>NW_024381826.1:0-33325 GCF_016835505.1 Polypterus senegalus
TATTCATTCACACAGGGCAAATTTAGAATTCCCAATTAGCAAGCTCTTAATATCTTGTCCATGAATATCAAAAATAGCTGAAGACATAAGAAACACTCTTGGAGTCCAACACCTGTTTGAAACAAACTAAAAGTATAGCCAGATTTGCAAACACAAACCCCAGTCTACAAATGTAAGATCTCAAAGGCACTCAGCAGTGGTATTATACTCATAAACTTTTGAAAGCACCCAGCATGAGATGCAAGCCTTAATCTCCTAAGCCTTCTTCATGGCTATAAAGCATATATACATATCACTGGCAAACATCCACAACCCATCAAATTAAGATATTGGCAAGATGGAATCCACACTGCTCTTTCTGGATATTACGTATAACTACTTTGTGGAGGCTCATTGACCTGGTGAAGGGCTGAAAAAAACACACCATTACCTGAACCGATGATTGAGAGAGGTTCTTCCCGAACTTAACACTAGAATCCCTGAAGCCTACGAAAAAAGTCATAATGCTGGGCCACCTTAAATTCCTTTGCACATCTTCATTAGCATCTTTGTTTTGCAAATGTGTCAATCAGAACTGGCAGCAGGAAGCCTGCTCCTTCATCCCCCACCGAGACAGCTGAAGTCAGATGCTGAAGTCTCTTTTTCTGGGAATTAGGTATCTGGAATTTTATAGGTTAAATAATACATCATTATTTGGAATGCATACACTTCATGTGTGTTCCGTGTCTACAATGATCTGGGAAAATGTAGGATGACAGAAAATGTGAGGCAAGAAGTGCTGAACACATGACTAAAACAGAAACATTTTTCATGTTATAGTAATTATTACAAAATGCTGACGTGAAGTGTATAATATGTGAAGACTGAAGTCCAAATATGTTTGGCAATTACGTGGGCTTTGGATGCCCTCTGCTATTACATATGGGGAAAATTGATTTACCCTAATAATGGATCACACTCCCCTCCAGTGACTTTACTAGGAGAAAGATTTGAACTCCCAACTCACTGTGCATGTCAATGCAGACATCACCTCGTGTCTGCCCACACCCAGCAGACGGTCTCTTTGTTCACTCCGCTGTGAACAAAGCTGGGGAGGGGAGCATGTGAGGTTTTTTTTATGTCAACAAAGACAGGGATTGCTTGTTTGTTGCCGAGGCAAATGCAGATAAGCAGCCTTGCCATGTAACATGCCAGTCGGACTATAGATGATAAGGGGAATAGTCTAACGCACCCACAAACCTGTCCCTGTTACTGCTTGTTTAGAGTATCTGTGTGTTTTAAAGTGGTAGCTCCCATTTGAATAAAGACCCTGACTGTGCCTGTTTTGATTGGAATAAAAATCGGTTTTCCTAAAGCCTATGGACTCAGTGTCTTCTGTTGGGTGCAAGACAGTGACTCACGCATCACAATATTAATTCCTCTACACAATACTAATAATACAGTGATATTAACTCATTCTAATAAAAACACAAGGACTTGGATTAAAGAAGGATTTCATTCGAAGAAAAACATTTAAAGATTTAGAACAAAATCCACAAACTTTCAAGGAGCACTAATTACTATACATTTTCTAAATCTTCAAACCCATCATTAAGCATGTTTCAACCCACACTTTTACCAAATAATAAACTTTTAGTTAAGAAACCTTTCTGATTGAAATCCACACTTAAAATAGCCAATGATGACTTTGGTCTCGTCCGATGCGAGAGATGGACGTCTGAAGTGGAGCTCCGCTAGCAGTGGTGCTATTTTTCATATTATTTGCTTATTATTCTGAGATATCCTGTATTTATTCAACCCGAGAGGGACGCTACAGTATATGTAAACACATATAAACATGGCCAACAAGAAGGGGGTCCGAAAGAATCGAAGACTAAAGCTACATCCAAGCTGCGATCAGCAAGCCCTAGTTCGAGATACGGCCTCTCAGAGACAGACCTGGATCAGATGGGGAAAGTACAGACTCCTCGGGACCACGGTCCGCTACATCGTCGCCGCTGAGAGCGAAAAGGGAGGAAGGTGCGATCGTGAGTGCAGATGTGGATAGCTCGCCGATTGGAGAGGATTACCTGAAACTGGAAAAGGCGGGAGGTCCGCGGCTTCAGTTACGCAATTACGCGGGACTGGAGCAGCGGGACACCGGCTTCAGCAGAGTCTGCTGCTTCATCTACGGCACAAGAAGGCACATTTCAGCTATCTGAACTGAAAGTGTTGCTCGCTGAGCTCAGGCAAGATATAAAGAAAAGCGAGAAGGCTAATGAGAAAGCAACGGCAAAGGCACTGAGAGACTGAAACAGGAATTAAAACAGGAAATCCAACAGGCAAATGAAAGGCTGCGCAAGAGGTACAACTTGAACTTCGACAGGTGCTGGGTAAAATTGAAGAGCGCATTGAGAAAAACTCAGTTAAACTGAGCACGCTTGCTGATCGATTGGAGCATCTTAGTGAGACATTCACGAATCGGATCGAAATAGCGAACATCTAGCTGCCAGTGCCGAGGAAAGAGCAGTAAATGTCAGTTGAATGTAAAAACTCGGAGAAAAACTTGGAGACAGACTGGCTGCTTTAGAAGATGGGAATAGAAGGTATAATGTCAGAATTGAAGGCCTGCGGAGAATCGAGAAAGTTTAAACCGTGAAATTCGCAACTGAACTTTTTCTAAAATAATCGGGGCGACTTTAAAGCAGAATCTGAGATAGCAGCGGCTTACGCGTCTGGATCAAACACCGTCAGACCCGACCAAGATCTTTTATAGTTCGTTTTGAGCGATTATCATTTAAGTTAGAGGTGATGGAACTCCTCAGGAAAAAAAGGAAGATATTATATATGAAGATTGCCACATTCGCGTCTTCCCTGACTTCTCTCCAGCAACAGCTATAAAGCGCGCGCCTTCTATAATATTAAACAGCGCTACGGCAAGCCAATGTCAAATCGGCCTCCTGTATCCGGCAAAACTGAAAGTGGAATGGCAGGGTCATTTCTATGTTTTCGCTAGCAAGGAGGAGGCAGAAAATGAGTTAAGAAAGCTGATCCCGGGACTATTCTGATACATAATTGTGAGTCATGGCGGTAAATGATAAAGCTAGGATTAATAATCTACTGTCTGATCTATTTGTTTTAAAATACGGGTTTTTATCAGCATATATTCTCATATTCTTATATTATTATTACTTACTTATTACTTATCATTACTTAGTATTACTAGGGCTAAATGTTTATGTTTTATTGTGCTTAATTACGTTTTCCTCCTCTTTTTTTTCTTTTCTAATTATTTCATGTGTACCCTAAATGAGACTGTTCAATATCATACCCTTGGTTTGCTGTTATTGCTATTACTGCATTAAGACTTGTTATGCTTGTTTTGGACACATCTTTAACACCATCACCTGGGTTTATTATCTGGGGATATCATCTTAATGCACTAAAATTGATGAAGATTATATGTATATGTGTATGTGTATATATATATATGTATATATATGTATATATATATGTATATATATTAAGTGCAAAATTATTATTATTTTTTTTCTTTTTCCTCTTTTAAAGACTATATTGGTAACAGATATCTCTATCTTTTAACCTTAAAGCGCCACTGCATGGGGGCTTGATGTGCTTTGGGCGTGCTCTGTCTCTGGGTATGTCAGAGGACTGGGACTGCATGAAGTGGGTTTTAGCCTCACCTGGGGAGGCAAAAGGGAGGGTGGGGGTTAAGGGGAAGAGAAAGAGAGCAGGCTTGATCTATATCTAATCTATCATCTCAATCTTTATAATTATAACTATCAACGTAATAATAAGCTGCATGGCAACAACTCTTGGGGGAATAGGAAATTAAGACCTAAACTATTTCACTTCCAGTTAAGACTATAATATGACACCAAAAACTCAGAATCAGTGTCTCCATGATGGGACAGTTAACCGTAAGCTGGAATGTTAAAGGCCTGAATCACGAATTAAAGAGAAAGAAAGTACTTTCTCACCTAACAGGTCTAAATGCTAAAATAGTATTTTTACAGGAAACCCACTTACTAAGTAAGGATCAGTTCCGGCTGCAAAAGACTGGACTGGCCAAATGTTCCATTCTAGTTTTACAAAGAAAACTAGAGGGGTGGGAATTCTCATACATAGAACAGTACCATTTGTAGCATCAGATGTAGTATTGGATCCTGAAGGGAGATATGTGATGGTCATGGGAGACTTATCTAACTGTAAAATGATTTTGATAAATGTTTATGCACCTAATGTTGATGATAAGGAATTTATACAAAATTTATTTGCATCCATTCCCAATCTGAACACTCATAAACTTATAATGGCTGGGGACTTTAATTGTGTTCTAAATCCACTTTTAGATAAGACTTCCTCCACAGGGGAGCGGCAACTAACACCGCAAAGATAATTACAAAGTTTATAACTGATCACAACTTATCAGATCCCTGGAGGTTTTAAACCCAAATTCAAGAACATATTCTTTCTACTCACCAGTACATCATTGCTACTCAAGGATTGATTACTTCTTTATAGATAATAACTTCTTGCCTAAGATTAAATCTTGTAAATACGATGCTATTGTTATTTCAGACCATGCTCCGATGATCTTGGAGCTGAAATTACTAAGCCCCATACACTCACCCGCAGATGGCGTCTCAATCCGCTTCTATTAGCTGACGAGAATTGTACTAAATTTATATCCAAACAAATTGAATTCTTTCTAGAGACAAATACATCCCCTGAGATCTCTGCAGGAATACTCTGGGAAACTCTTAAGGCCTTCTTAAGAGGACAGATTATCTCATATCTTTCCCACAGAAATAAATCCGAGCGAAGAAAGTAGCAGAGATAAAAGCGAAATTACTAAAATAGATGAAGAACATGCCAGACTACCAAGCGAGACTCTACATAAGAGGAGGCAGGCTCTACATTCAGAATTAAACCTCTTGACAACTAAAGAAACCGAACAACTAATTTACAAATCCAGACATCATTATTATGAACATGGAGAGAAAGCTAATAAGCTTTTAGCGCAACAAATTCACAAGCAAGATATGCATAGCGCAATCTCGGTAATTACTAACACGAATGGAGATAAAATCATCGAACACAAAAATATAATGTACACTTTTAGAGACTACTATAAATCCCTATATACTACTGAGTTTAAAGAAGACAATATACAATCTAATGCATTTCTGGATAAATTACAGATACCACAAATTGACGCTATTAGTGTGGAGGAGCTCGATAAACCTCTGTCATTATCAGAATTACTGGATGCTATAAAGTCACTCCAAGGTGGAAAAGCAGCAGGCCCTGATGGCTACCCTGCAGAGTTTTACAAGAAATTCTCCGCTCAGCTAGCTCCCTCCTATTAGCAACATTTACAGAAGCCAGAGATAACCAATCTCTTCCACAAACCTTCGCCAAGCACTAATCACTGTCTTTCCAAAACAAAATAAGGACTTATTACAATGTGCATCATACAGACCAATTTCACTTCTGAATAACGACGTTAAAATACTCTCTAAAATCATAGCTAGAAGGATGGAGAAAGTGCTCCCCTCAGTAATATCACAAGACCAAACTGGATTTATTAGGGGCCGACACTTATCTTCAAATCTTCGACGCCTGTTTAATGTAATATACTCACCAACTAAATCAAACACCCCAGAAATATTATTATCATTGGATGCAGAAAAAGCATTCGACATGATTGAATGGAAATACCTTTTACTATTTTGGAGAAGTTTGGGTTTGGCCCGAACATTTGTGCATGGATTAAATTACTGTATACTAACCCAGAAGCTTCAGTTTGCATCAATAACATTTGCTCAGACTACTTTAAACTAGAGCGTGGCACAAGACAAGGATGCCCTTTGTCACCACTGCTGTTTGCAATTGCCATTGAACCACTGGCAATACATTGTCGAAATACTGATCAGATAAAGGGGATTAGCAGAGAAGGACTGGAACAGAAAATCTCATTATATGCAGATGACATGGTACTGTATATATCGGACCCAGAAAATTCTGTGCCTGCAGTCTTAGCAGCACTCACAGAATTTCAAAAGCTCTCTGGTCTCAGAATTAATCTGAATAAAAGTGTACTCTTTCCGGTGAATTCGCAAGCATATAATATTAGATTAGACACCCTTCCTTTTATCATTGCAGAACAGTTTAAATACCTCGGGTAAACATCACAAGTAAACATAAAGCTCTTTATCAACAAAATTTCGTCGTCTGTATGGAAAAAATTAAACAAGACTTGCATAGATGGTCAACCCTTCATCTCACACTAGCTGGAAGAATTAACACTGTTAAGATGAATATTCTTCCTAAGCTCCTTTTTATTTCAAAACATACCAATATACATTAATAAATCGTTCTTTAAGCAATTAGATTCAACAATAACCTCATTTATTTGGAATTCTAAACATCCACGCATCAAAAGAGCGACCTACAAAGACAAAAGGCAGAAGGCGGCATGGCTCTACCTAACTTCCAGTTTTATTACTGGGGGCAAATATACAGTCGATAAGAACCTGGACACAAATAGAAGAACATACACAGGCATGGACCGCAATAGAAGTAAAATCCTGCAGTACTTCTTTGTATTCCTTGCTTTGTGCTCCAATAAACACACGTTATCGGCAATACACTAATAACCCAATTGTGCTCCACTCACTTAGAATCTGGAACCAATGTAGAAAGCATTTTAAGACGGAGAAGCTTCTTTCTGAGGCACCCTGCAAAAGAACCACCTCTTTCAACCCTCACAAACATATGCAGTTTTAATATCTGGAAAAATTTGGAATTAACTTGCTTAGAGATCTTTATATAGACAACGTCTTTGCATCCTATGAACAATTACATTCCAAATTTAACATTCCAGCTACAAATTTCTTTCACTATCTTCAAATCAGGAACTTTGTTAAACAGAACCTTCCAGATTTTCCTCATCTTGCACCCTCATCCACGCTGGAAAAATTATTGCTCAATTTCAAGGAGTTAGACTCCATCTCTACAATATATAAAATCCTTTTACAATCCCTTCCTTTCAAAGATCCAAGAGGACACTGGGAAAATGACCTCTCAATTAATATATCAGAAAAGGAGTGGGAAAGTAGCAATGCAGAGAATTCACTCAAGCTCCATATGCAAAGCATACAATTATACAACTCAAAATTATATATCGAGCACATCTGTCTCGACTAAAACTCTCAAAATGTTTCCAGGGCATGATCCAACCTGTGAACGCTGCAAAAGCCCCAGCCACACTAGGTCACATGTTCTGGGCCTGCTCCAAATTAACATTATTCTGGACAAAAATTTTTAATTACCTCTCAGACAGTCTTGGACTCACAATCCCTCCTAACCCATTAACAGCTGTGTTTGGGGTTCTTCCAGAGGGTCTTAAAGTGGAGAAAGACAAACAAATTGTGATTGCATTCACTACACTGTTGGCACGCAGACTTATTCTGATAAACTGGAAGAACCCAAACTCTCCTCTTTAAGTCAGTGGGAAACTGATGTGTTATATTATTTAAAATTGGAAAAAATCAAATACTCAGTTAGAGGATCTGCAGACTTTTTCAAAACATGGCAGGATCTAATCAGTAATATTTTGAAATGATTTATAAAGCACAGAGAATTTGTTGATTTAGGTATTTTTAAAAGCCTTAAATTTTACACCGTTTGGCTTGCTCTCTCTCTCAAGGGTGGGGATCGATCTGTTCTTAGCATAATTCTTTTTTTTTTTTTGAAAAATTGATTGCTATGTATTGATTGTAATAAAATTAATAAATAAAAAAAAAAAAAAAAAAAAAAAAAAAAATAAAATAGCCAATGACATTACCAAGGTGTGTCACTAAGATCTCAAAACATAAAGACAACAAAATGACTAAAAACATGGGATAAAACAATAAAACCAGCACAAAAAAACACCCTAACATCTTTCATCTGCAAATGATATTTTCTCAAAAGGAGAGACTCTCACTGAAAATGACAAAAAGTACTGAACATACATTAAGAGCAAGGAAAGAAATAAGGAAAGAGGAATGAGACAGAGGAGAATTTAAATAATAAAATACATGTTCTAGATATTAAACATTACAATGTCCCCAATTTATTTAAACTTATTAAAGCAATGATTAACAAATGTTAATATTTTCTTAATGTATATGAGGAGCTGGTGCCAATGATTAATGGAAATATTGATTTACTTTCCTTTTTTGAAGAATGTATTTTTAGACAGGATAAGAAAAACAAGGTGAGACAGGGATGCAGTGCCCTAGTATGTTGGAGAAGATGGTTACAGTCTGACTTAAATATGAATTCATAAGGGAACTGTACTAAGGGGGCTTTACTTGAAAATGTGCAGAGTTGACAAATTTGTGTGTCAGAGATTCTCATCATAAACCGACATTTTCGCTTGTAGCAGGTTCTCTAATGGATGATATGCAATCTGGTCTGGAAAGTAAAGGAAAATATTGTATGTGGGTGCTTACTTTTCTCCAGTAAAGACAAAAATCATTTATTATTTATAAGATATTATTTATTGATTACTTGAAATCATTATGTTGTATTTAACAAGCACAGTATTGGTTGGAAAGGTATAAGGGAGATGTAATTAGTTTACCATTGCTAATCAATGCCTACTCAAAGCCTTGTGAGCTGATATCAATGAATGCACTATTATGGATTAAATGAAAACTGCCCTATTATGAGAGTTTCTAATTAAATCCTAGTAATTGTAGTATAAACATATAAGGTGGCAGCACAGTGGTACAGTGGTAGCGCAGCTGCCTCTCATTAAGAAGACCTGGGTTAAACTTCCGTGTCCTCCTGCATGGGTTTGCATGTTCTCTGCGTGGGTTTCCTCCCAAAGACATGCAGGTTAGGTGCATTGGCGATCCAAAATTGTGCTTGGTGTGTGGGTGTGTGTTTCCTGCGGTGGGCTGGTGCCCCGCCCAGGATTTGTTCCTGCCTTGCACTCTGTGCTGGCTGAGATTGGCTCCAGCAGACCCCTGTGACCCTGTGTTAGGATATAGTGGGCTGGAAAATGACTGACTGACATATAATGAAAAATGTACTTTTCATTATTAATGCTCTATGCCAAAGCAACAAACATTTTTATTGCTAGGCAATAATCTATGCAAGCTGTGCACACCTGCAGCTTTATCACTTAATTAATTCACCCTTTAAACAAGCTATTTCTACTCGACAATTCCTTGGACTCAAGAGCCTAATGTTTCTATTAGTTTCCGTTTTTAACATTTGCAAGTGTTTCTATAGCTACCATTTGCCCTGTAAACTATGATGTTTTCTTTGTGTACTGATCTCATCAAGTCTATTTCAATGTAAAGCTTATGTTGTTTGGGACACTAGACTGACAACGAGTGCAGTGCTCCTTTAATGGTATGTTAAGTGTGCTATAGCTAGATGACTATACTTTCATAGATGGTCAACATTAGTCAGACAGTTTAATACTTTAATAATGATGGCAAACCTCAGAAATTTAATCTTGCCACTTTTATGCATTTGAAAACAAGTCTTTTTTTTAAATCCTTTATTACTATAATTAAACTAGCCTGAAAAAGCACCAAACATTATGCTTATAGCTATCATTTTGACAGTTTATCAAAGCTACTGTAATTTAGACTAGTGGCCTATTAAGAAAGTATTTTGTTTGCTTTGTAATGTAGACTGATTGAAACGATCCTACTTGTTCTGTTTTATAACTGTACCTCCAATTAAGCACAAAGTAGAGAAGAATTTATTCTGTAACCAAACTCAAAGATATTTTGTTTATAAATTTAATATTCATGAAACAGGCTTGGATAGTTGTTGGTGGAGTTGTTAACACACAAGTCTCGCAATCCACTCATGTTGTGTGTGAAGTTGGCACATCTCCCCTGTGTCAGTATTGAGTTTTCTAAATACACAATCATTTTTCTCTCACATCCTAAAATTATACACATTAGATTGATTGCTGACTGAAAAATAAACTCTGTATAAGTGAATGTGGATGCAAAAAAATGTGCCCTGCAATGGAGTGGCTCCTCATCTAGAGCTGTTTCCTAAAGCTTTCCACAAAAACTCTGGTTGCTGGTTAAAAGTGTGTTTAAAAATCAATGAGTGGATGGTTGAAAAAACAATAACTTTGAAGCAGCTTCTCCATCAGATCACAAATCCATAAATTATCAAAGTGCTTATTCATATCCTGATACATGAAGCATACTGCTATATGTAATGCCTTCATTTTTCATAGATAGTAATGTTAGTGATGAATCTTATTTCTACTTAGCAAATTCTAGGTGGTGAACATCAAAAAGCTTTTTCCTCTTATCAAAAACATCCAGAGAATAACCGTACAATATTTGATCATGTTGAAACTATTATTCAAATAACTTCACAAACTGTTTAACAAAGTAAACTAAAATATAACTAAAAAAGCAGATGATAAGAAGAATTAAACCTAATATAATTTAAGGGTAAATTATGAGACATTAGGGAGATCCTACACTTTTTCTGACATCAGATCAAAGCATAAACATAAAGTTCATTTTCAGATCTAATTTGAATGTTATGACTGAAGCAGTCAGAAAAAAAAACCTCTTAAAATTAGTTGAACAAATTTTAATTTTAAAAATACTGCATTATGAGTGTTAATAAAAATACTGAATTCATTATTATTTTTAGGCAAAGGGTACTACAGAAAAAGGTGGTTGTCTGAAAATTGGTGCCTTTGTGCTTGTTGGGTCAGGAAGTTCAATCTGCTAGCAGACCAGCTAAAGTAACTTTATTTCCAGTTAGTCACAGTCATTTGCAATGTATTTTATCTTTGAAAGCGGTAGTCTGTTGCATGACATGCTAAAAATATACATTCTTTCAAATGCTACATATCTATCAATTCTAGGGTTCTCATTTTTCTACTGTGTTTGCACAGATTTTTTTCATATTTCATGCCCACACACTTTTTCCTACTAAGTGTTACATTTATCAATATGAACATTTACATGAAAAAGTGCACACATTTGCTCAAAATTCTGCCGATGGCAATGTTTTTCTTTCCCTGAAAGTGTAGCATTCATCAATGTGAATATTTTCATGAAAAACAGAGCAAATGTGCACATACCCTTGTCCATGTAAACAAACATTATACTGTATACTATAAAAGTTAATTAATGAGATAGCTTTTTAGGTGAAATTAAGAAGTATGATTTGAATGACTAGATGGTGGCGAAACAGTGCAATGTAGTAGTGCTTGTTGACATTCTTTATGCAGTAATAAAAATATAAAACAACACATCGACTGTCTGCTCTGTGGTATTATTCTGACATGAAATTTATGTATACATACATACATTATCTGTTACTTTGAGGCTCATTATTATTTGAGGGTTCTATAGTTGACAGGCAAGAAACATCACTGCCATCTTTTGCAATTACACAAAGTAAATTTAATGATGTTGCTTCTCATAAATTATTCCACAAAGAAAATATCTGCATCACCCTCCAGATGTAGTGCTGTATATATACACATACAAATATATAAATATGTGTGTGTGTGTGTTTATACAGTTATTGACTAGTTCATTTGCAGATGTTTTCATGCTCTGTAATTAAGCTGTTGTAAATATTGGGGCACTTTTGTAGTGCCCACTCAAGCCAGAATAATTTCTAGGAAATTAAATTACTTTAAAAGGTAAACTGTTTAAACAAAAAACAATGCATGGAAGAAATAAATACAACTTTTAAACAGCAGTAGGAGTACAAGAAAACTGGGCTTTGGGATTAACTTCTAGGGGTTGCTTCCTAGTTGTCCACCTCAAAGTACAACACCATCTTTTCTGTTTCACCTTCAAACCCTTGACACACTTTTTCTCTCTCTTACTGTGACCTCTCTTCCTTCTGCTAGTTGGATCCTTGGTTTTAATAATCTCGTGCACACAGTGCATCTCCAGCAGTGAAGCAACTCTTTGGACAGTCACTTTAAGAGCCAAATGAGTTACTACTTTTGCAAAGAAGGCACCAGGCTGTACCAACATCTGATGTCCTTGCACCACTTATCCAACTATTAGCCTTAAAGAATAAGTTTGGTATTATTCAAGTCAAAGATATTTTCTTGCAATCATGGTATGTATTAATTGCATTTTGAAATTGTGTTCTAAATTGAAGCATTTTCCTCTGAATTTGAAAAGTACCTTTTCTGTTCTTGCAGCTTACAATGGGGCTTTGGGTACCAGAGTTCAGTGGCAATGGGAAATGCCTTAAATCCTATCAAATACATCCACTTTGAAGTGGCAAAGGTATCTTGAAGCATGCCTTCCACATGCACAAGAAATTTATCGGATATGTTTCTTGCTTGTTTGTCTGCTTGCAATGGTGGTTGTGGTTGAAGTTATGAAGTAAAACAACCAAACACTGACCCCCACCCTTCCTCCCAGCCCATTACACTCTGTACCATTCATTTACATATCCTATAAAGCGAGATGCACACCAAATGCGTGTGTAGTGAAAAGAGCACATACATCTTTCAATGCACTTTGTAAACATAACAAACAATCAGCTCTGTTAGGGAGCTCTATTCGTTATATCACACAGGAGCTTGGGGGGTTCTTAATCTACTTGATTATTATTATTATGAATAATAATAATAACAATAACTGCTGTCCTCAGTATCTTCTATCCTTGAATCTGTTAATATAATATATTGTGGACAGCAATTAATAAGAAGAATAAAAATAATAATATTGGGTGGCAAGGTGGTGCAGGGGTAGCGCTGCTGTGTTGAAATGAAGGAGACTGAGGTTTGCATCTGCATGGAATTTGCATATTCTCCCTGGATGCTCTTGTTTTCTCCCAAACTCCAAACACATGCAGGTTAGGTGGACAGGCCCAATTGCGTGCGTGTTTGCCAAACAATGTACTGCCACCCAATCCAGGGATTGTTCCTGCCTTGCATATGATGGTAGATGGGATAGTCTCCAGCTCACAACAAACCTGAATAAGAGGGCTAGGAATATGGATAAATGGATACAAATAATGCCTGTTGAGTACTTTTCACTTGATTGCATGCTACATGCGTACTCGATATTCTCTCTCACTGAAGCAAACTCATGAATTACCAATTCAGCAGCAGCAACAAGTGTATGCATAATAAAGAAATAAACTTCTGTATAGTGAAACAATATAAGTGATTATAAGTGTGCCTTTTTCAGTTATTATTGTCTAGTTGTTTACAGAACAGTGACAGCAATTAACATCTGGGCATCAGCATTCACTGTCAATAATGGCACTTATGGCCATTATGGTGATGGCTTTCCAACATAAATTTACATTTATGGGGCCAAGTACTTCCCCTCTGTTCTGCAGGCCACAGCGAGGACAGTCTCCCTTGGGCCAAGCTGTGGAGGAAGATGAATGGTAGTTGGAGAAGTAGAGTGCACAGTCAGTCTCCATTTAAAATGCCTCAGTCTCATAACAGTGGTTAGCTTCTTGATTTTTTACCTTCTTAAAACACCATGGGTATGCTGTTTCGAAATATTTGTGTAATCTCAAGACATGGACATGGCTTGAAAAATGGATGCATTCGGTAAGTTTTAAGGCTTTTCTTTATAATAGGATTCTAGTACCCTTCTCCTGCATTACAAAAAGGAAACTCAATTTATTATTTTTTTATATGTACAAAATATAATTCACTTTAGAAATCAATTACGGTGGCGCAGTGGGTAGAGCTGCTGCCTTGCAGTTTGGAGACCCAGGTTCACATCCCATGTCTTCCCTGCGTGAAGTTTGCATGTTCTCCCCGTGTCTGTGTGGGTTTCTTCCGGGCACTCCGGTTTCCTCCCACAGTCCAAAGACATGCAGGCTAGGTGCATTGGTGATTCTAAATTGTCCCTTGTGTGTGTGTGTGTGCCCTGCGGTGGGCTGCCACCCTGCCTGGGTTTGTTTCCTGCCTTGCACCCTGCTTTGGCTGGGATTGGCTCCAGCAGACCCCCATAACCCTGTAGTTAAGATATAGAGGGTTGGATGGATGGAATTTCATATCGCAAACTAACATTCAACATGATTGAGAACTTTGACTTGGAAAAGTACAGAATTTATTTTTTAAAGGACTGGAACTGAACAACAGTCTTAGCTTAATAAGTGTAAAATACCATCCTACATGTTTGCTTTCTGAAAATACACACTTTCTAGTTATGTTGAGGTGCAATTTCTAGTCGTTCCCATTTGGTCTTACTCTCTTTTCCATGACAAGAACAGTCTTTCCAGACAGATCCTAAATTCGGGAAATATTGGGAAAACATTTTATTTCTCCACTCCACTATTTTCCTTCTCAGGACCTCATTTGGCTGTAGCCCTCTCGTGTGTTTGTGCAGTTTTGTACAGAAATGTTCACTCATCCATTTCAGAATGTTAAACAACTATATTATGACCATGTTTAGTCAGTTTGCAGTACTATACATGGTGTTTTGGATTTCTGATCTTTTTATTCTACAGTTTAATGAAGCTAACTTAAAACAATGATCCTTCATTTTATAAAACTGAAGGCACAAGTGAAATCTTATCTGTCAGACCAAAAAGCAAGAATCTTATACCCTTGTCATAAATGGTTAATTCAGTTATGTAATTAAGTAAAGTGTATGAAATGTACTGATTATATCTAAATATGTAGATATACACTGACAGTGCAGATTGTGTGAATGGTTTCATGGAGATAAAGATGAATTTACAGTATATCCATTTTTGATCACTCAGGACCAGTGCTAGTAGTGATACTGTCTTTCTAAAAAAATGCCAGATGGCTTAAGCTCAGATCAAGAGTGCATATGCTGACTTCTCTGCAGCATAGTCCTTCTTACACTTCACCACCGTGTCACATAATTGTTTAACATCATTTTTCACACTACCCTTAATTATTCATGCACTTCTATCAACTATTTTTAAATCATATTGTCTACAAGAGAAACAAAGCATTTAGAAAAGTGTATTTTGTAGAGCCTAAGTTTTGAAAGTGTAATTTAAATGATTATTTATCTCAAAGTGAATCCATCTGTTATTATATGTTGCAATCACAGACAAATCAGTGATCAATTCTGAATTTAAACTCTCTGTAAATCATTCCTTGTTTTAAAATTAAGATGGATGTTTCAACCATTTTTATCTTAAAATGATGAAAGAGTATCTTCTTAACTAAGTAATAATAATAATAATAATAATAATAATAATAATAATTCATTACATTTATATAGGTAGCGAAGCACAGCCCCAAAAAAGCTAAAAGCAGCAAGCTTGTATCTAAATCAGCTTTATTTTAGATCACCACTTGAAAGTTTAGTTTCAACAATGCAAGTAATTGACAAAATTGATTATTTAGATGACAGGAAACATAATTGCTTTGTGTTTATGTTTTCTCCCATGTATTCCAAGTATGTTGTAAATAATGCAGTTAGTCCAGTAAAATATTACTTAAGTAACTTTTACATGACACTGACCATAAAACACTGGATTCTAATGAGAGCTAATCTAAAATTGTGTTCATGATGAACATCTTTAATAACATTCAGCTAATAATAAAATTTAAAGGATATACAACCAACAATAATATTTATTTATATAGTACATTTTCATACAAAGAGTGTAGCTCAAACTGTTTTACAAAAAAAATATTTCACAAATACAAAATCTTGTGCATTTTGCAGTCATTAATATCTTCATATGGTAATATAACTTTGTTGGTCTCATCTTCTAGTGTCAAAAGTGGCTGCAGAGTAATTTTTCCAGTACAGAAACAGTGTACTGGAAAGAGAAAGCACAGATATAAACAATACCTGGGAAATTTAAATATTGATAATAAGGATTACTAACAGTAGCAGCCATACTACCTCTCCCAGAAGTTTTGGGAGTCTCCCACATATTGATAGCAGCACCCTAATGCCTGTAAATTATATAAAATATTTTGGAAATTTATTTTGTAGAGGGCGAGCACACATGCGAGAAACCACAGACCCCAGGTTACCTTTAATCTTTGTAGAAGAAGAGCAAGTGACTGACTAACGTAACGAGAGGGTAACAGAGAGAGCATCCTGATTGGTCTATTTTTTTCTGCTAAGCACACTTATCGGTTTTCTGTGTGGGAGGGCTTTACAGCCAACCTCTCTCCCTGATCTATTCTGGAATTTTTAGGTAATATATATGGTGAAAGGAAACACTTTGACACAGGAAAAAGGTTTGGGACAGCCACCCGTATACTTGAATAAGGCTGCAAAGAAAATTGGTAGCTCATTGTGGAAGTCGTCTGGCTTTTAAGGAAGGTTGGTGGAAGTGACATCATCGGGGTTGGAACAGAAAGTGACATCACTGGGCCGGAAGAGGAAGTGATGTCATCTGGTCTAGGCAAATTTCCAGTGTTTGGTCTCTTGGGAATAAAGAGAGGTTTACTGCACTTCCTCGCCCCTTGTTTGCCGTGGTATTACCTGCGTTTGGACCTTCTACCTGCCTCCCATGTACACGTGCATGATAGTATATAATAATCTTTCACAATTTATTAAAAGAATGTATATTTATATAAAACCATAGCAAAATAAATTATTAGACATAAGGGAAAGGAATGAATATAAATCAAGGGTTCACTAAATGCAGCTTAAAGCTTAAGCACATGAGGGCTGCCTCATCTTAGAGAAATCACCAGGTTCATTTTCTGAAGGTTAGACTTTATAATGTGTCTAACATGTGACTTGAAATGTAATTCTGAATCTGTAATGACACTTAGATTCTTTACTTCTAGCCTGATTTTCACAGTAAGGTGATCATGCTTTACTCTAATATCCTTCATCTTTTTGCTGCTGCCATTAATTAATTTTTTTCTTTGTTTTTGTTTTTAACATAATTATTGCTCATTCAGTTTGTAATGCTAACAAGACTCTGAATCAGGGCATTGATAACCTCTGTGCCTTCTAGTATCATCAATAACTAAATAACTGAGTGTCATCTGCATAATGGTGAAAATCAAACATTTTTAGAAAGGATGTGGACTAAAGAGAGCAAATAGAGTTACAATAATAAATGGTCTAGAATTTGCCCTTTTCACATAATTGAGAAATGATGCATTGATGGGTAAAAACTGTTACCCAGAATTTTTTTTTTATATATTTAACGTTAGCTCATCCTGTTTTGACAGATGTTAGTATATTGTAATATAGAATAAATGAGGTAACTTAGTTGTAATCTTAAAATAATCATGTTTGATCTACATTTTCCTAGCAATCATTTATTGTTGTATTGTTTTAAAAAGTTTTGATGTTTGTTGTATGTGTGTTATTAAGTTCCTAACATGAAGCACACTGACATACAGCATTTAAATTTATGGTTCTTATTGTTAGTCAGAAAAAAAACAATTTAAAATATTGCAGTTATGTTTAGTTGTATATACTCATTACCATCTGGTGTCATTGCATAGTCGTTTTCCATTGATGAGGCACCTGCTGTGCTGGACAAACTTTCACACATTAACTCTGAGACAGGTATTTACTCTTTTCCTAAACCTAAACCTAACTGGAACAATTTATGTTGTATTAACATGGGAATTTGCTTTTACTCTTTCAAAAGCTAATTCCCACATCAATACAACATAAGTTGTTCCGGTTAAAAAGCACAGCATCAATCTTAAGGCAGTAAGTAAATTTTATGAACTCATCAGATTTAAAGTGTCATCTAGTAACATAAGTGGCTGCAGTGTCATATGATAAATGTATGAAAAAATGTATTCCTTTATTTCTTTTGATTGTTTGGATCTATTATCTTTACTATGTTTCATTAGTGGGAAACCTTTTGAAACTCAGGCATGGATGTTTATGTTTAGAATTTAAACACTGAGTAATACTACAAAAGCACTTCTTTTGTGATTCTGACATTAGTTAGGCTTACCAGAAGAGATGATTCCTTTCTTTAAGAACAAATGTGGAAGCGTAAAAAGGGAATAATTGATCCTTGAGGCACACCAAATGTGATGTCATACATTGCTTGAGTGCAGTCATCAAGGCTTACAATGAACTTCCTCCCTGTTATGTATGATTTAAGCCATCAGCACAATACCTAAAAGGCCAACCCACTCTTGAAGGCGGTTAATGAGAATGCTATGATCTATGGTATCTAACGCAGTGCTCGAGTCTAATAGTATGGATTGAAATTTTATCCGCACCAGCAATATCCCACAGGTCATTAACTACTTTGTCAAGAGCAGTT
Source organism: Polypterus senegalus (assembly GCF_016835505.1). Classification (NCBI taxonomy): domain Eukaryota; kingdom Metazoa; phylum Chordata; class Cladistia; order Polypteriformes; family Polypteridae; genus Polypterus; species Polypterus senegalus. The sequence continues at coordinate 18,247 of NW_024381826.1, forward strand.
TTTGTGCTATGATTAGATCTAAAATGTGACTATTAACTAACCAGAATAAAATGTTTATTGAAGTAATCATTTAATTGTTCAAAAAGCACTTTTTCTAGAATTTTAGAGAGGGGTCTGAAATTATTGAAAACAGAGGGTATTTTTTAGCACCTTCTGTTTACAACTGTAGTTTTTAAAGAATTTGGAAAAATACCAGAATCAATTGGTCAGTTAACTGTTCCAAGTCAGCTGTCAAATAATAAGGGCGAGATATTCTTGAAAAAGCTTAAAGCAGTAGTTTGTTGTGATTAATAGAGGGAGGGTCAAATAATTTGGGTCTAGAGGTTTGTATTATAGTAGATTTATTTTTTTTTAGTTTAGAAATTTCTTGGTTTTCTATGGAACTGTAGGGGTTGTTGCTTTTGCATTGAAAATTAATAAAAACTATAGGATTGAAATTAATAAATCCAATGTATGTTAACCCTTGTGTGGTAGTTGGGCTGACTAAGATCAAAAGAATGCACTTACTTTTAGGTCACATTGATATCACTATGAAAATGGAATCACCTGCTCTTATGAAATTGTGATCATAGTTATTAAAATAAATGTAAATAAGGCATTATATTTTAGTGAATGATAGAAAAGATGTTACTCCGTTAATAATAACAACTAAATATACAAAAGAAGCAAAAACGCCAAACCTGATATCTTTACAATTCAAGTGGCTTAACAAAATATTTGCTAAGCCACCACATTTCTTACCTGGGCAAATGGAAAGCGTTCAGGGGCTGTTTCAGTTAGCATGACAGCACCATCACTGCTAAGCCGTGTTTTACTCAGAATGAAGAAGCCTATTTTTCTATTAGTAATAAAATAATTTTCATAAAGTGTCCTACCAGTTAAGGCTCTTATATTAAGAAAAGTAATTTTAAGAGTCTTAAAATGATGTGGCTCATCTGAATCTAAAGGACTATTAGAAATACCAATAAAGATATTAACACTATACCTAAGTATTTGTTGTTAGCTATTAAAATGTCAATATTATGCACAACTTTAGTCAGACCTATTTTTAAATGTGCTGGTGACTGTTAAGGCATCGTAAATATGATATCATCTTGCTTATATTTATGGCAAGAATCTTGGTATATTGTCTTCTTGGATGCAGGGCAACCTATCTTAAGAAATGTGGTCACTCCAAGAAAGGTCCCAATTGTCTGTGTAGACAAAACTGTGCCTCTGCTTTCAGTAATCTGTTGAGGGTGAACGGTCTGCTAAAGGTTTCCTCTGAGCTTCCCATCATTGGCAGGAGCCCAGATACATTGATCATTGTGGCTGGGATCCTCTTTATGATGTTCATTACAGTCCATCTTCAGCACTTTAGAATGGTGGCAGTAAATGTTAATTTTGTTCAACACGTAGTACTACTGTTTCAATGTTTATGTGATTCTCGAAAACTAGCAAGGCTTTCCTTGCAATGTCCAAAATGCAGGAATGCAGGACACAAAAGTCTTATGGTATGCTGATGACACATTCAAGTTCACGGACTACAGAGTCTCCATAGATAAACACATCTTGGCACTCTCCTTGCAAGGTAGGAAAGATGACAGCTTCAACTAGGTTGCTATTCAGTTAGTTGGGCTGAAGTGGTGGAGTTAAACTAGACTTGGAATTCTGCTTGAGAACTAAGGTAAAGCAGACATGGCATGGTCTTAGTCTTTATGACATCCTACGATTTATGTTGTGGATCAGATATTGCCAGCTTAGATCTGGAGGGAGATTAGTTGAAAGCACTTTATGCATTCAGTACTGACTGCAGACATGTCTTCTGTTCTGCTGTTCTCATAATTTCAACTGGTGAATGAGCTGTTGCTGAATCTGCTTCTCCAAGTTGCAAGACTCCTCAATCGCAGAACCCTAGTCAACCACAGCTTCTGCTTTTCCTTTTGACATGTGCAGTCCATTTATTAGACAAACCAAAACAGAAAAAAATAAAAACAACAGCCTTCATTTTGTAGGCAAGAAAAAATAAGGGAGGTGAGGTTACAACCTCAGAAGGCAGGCATGCGACCTGAAACTAGTTATCTTTTGATATATTGAAAATTGCTCCTCAAAAAAAATCTGCATGTTGAAATTTCAGGTCTATTATTAAAAGAAATTCTTATACCTTGATGTAATCTACTGAGTAACATTTATAAATTAGGCTAGTTTATAAATTGGGGGGGGAGTTAACTTATTAAATAATTAATTCAATTTAAATGTGTGGGAAGGAAAGTGATGCAGTGGTTACCATAGATCTGGGGCTCTACCTGGGTTTGATCCCATATATATGGAGTTTGCTTAATGTCTCCCTGGATTCTCACTAAGCATTTTGATTTGTGTCCACTGTCCAAAGATGAGACGCTAACTTAATTATTATCTCTTAATTGTGTCGGCTCCTGCTTCATACCCAAAGCTACTAAGACTCTCTACTACTCTCAGTGGCCCTAGGCAGATTAGGAAAATGGATGGATGTGTACTTTATCCTGATTGTTGAGAGTGAAAAGGTGCTGAATTGAGATTTGTACTGTGGTAGATATGTCCGGTGTATAATAATTCTTCCCTTCTTAATATGCTATAGTCATAATGCAAAATGATATATAGCATTAGCAAAATGATCATTAGCTAAAGTTCTTTGGAGGAGGCAGGAATATTTCTTCAACAAAAAGTCAGTATTACGTGTTAAGGCAGAATTTCCTAATAAATACAATTATGAGGACATGCATAATAAATCCAACCAAGCTTTACCAGTATGTTTTAAACTTCTGTTTCATCCATTTTTCTGGTCAGTCCATGAACACTCTCTTCTCATGTTTCTTCATTTTTCTCCTCTATTTTTTCTATATTTCTTTAGATGTATTTAAAGTTTAATAATGCTGATGCATAATCAGTTCATTAGTCTTTGGAGAAACCCTGCTGAAAACTCCTGGGATGTTGTACATGTAAATCAACAGGTGTCTGTTTTTGTCCAAGATGCTAAATATGTATATTTCATTTATAGTAACTGCTGCCTTTGTGAAGCAGTAGACAGTTATCACCACTGTTCCTTTTGTTTCTAGATTAAAGCGCTATCCAAATCTTTCTCACTATTAATAATTAAAAAGTGACATTTTAAATGAATGAGTTTGAATGCATGGTGTAGAAAGCCAATAACGTAATGATTACTTAAAACAAATGACATACATTCAGGACATTAATATATTTTGGCTTAAATTATATATCTTTTTCTTTTAAAACCAAGTAATATTACACAGTAATATACGTCACCAAAAAACACTCTGTTAATGAAGTGACAACATGCTAATTAAGAATGGAGTCAAAGGATATGTAAAAAATTGTCTAAAAACAAAAGGATTCATTATTTAAAGGTTGTAAAGGACCGAGGAGACAGTAGCAAGGGTTGGGGTTTTCCGGCCCCGTATATTGTAAATCACCAACAAAAACAGGTCAAAATTATAAACGAAACAGTTCATAATGCGCGACGCCGACTCCTGGCGTCGCGGCCATTTTATTGGGGAGGAGCGGAGCGGAGGGATGCGGGAAGGACCGCAAGGGAGGATGGGAAGGATGGCGTCAGGGCAAGATGGCGGAGGAAGGCGGAAGTATATCGCACTGCGGTCAATCCAGGCCTATGGTGCAGGAAGGTCTTTCTTTCTATGAGGAAGCAGAGGGAGAAAGTTAATACCCCACCATTCCCTGGCGAGTGGTTTCCCAGGTGCTATCGAATCAATCGCGGCCTCCTACTCAGGCGTGCGTGACACGATCCCCCTTAGCCCAGGACCGTCAGGTCGGGCGGACCTAACCGAGAGGTCGTGAATACGAGAGAGGGCATCGGCATTGGCCTGAAGGGTGCCCGCCGATAAGTGACAGTGAACTTATACGGCTGTAAGTCCAGGAACCACCTGGTGACCCAGCGGATTCGACTCTTTGTGTAGGGACATCCACTGAAGTGCAGCGTGATCAGTCACCAAGAGCGAATTCGCGACCCAGCAGGTAGTAACGGAGGTGGGTCACTGCCCACTTAATGGCCAAGGCCTCCCTCTCCACTGCAGCGTGCGGGTCTCCCGGTCCATCAGTTTCGGCTAAGGTACATCACAGGGTGCTCGACACCATCGGCGCTTTGGCTCAAGCACGGCACCCAGGCCTGTGTCCGGCGTCGGTCTGGAGAATAAGCGGGAGCCCAAAATCGGCGTCCGTAACACAGGTGCCGGCGTTAGGGCCTTCTTTAGGTCACTGAGCGCGTGTTCTGCTTTGTCGGTCCACACCACGTATAGGGGCGCCCTTTTTGTCAGGTCAGTCAAGGGTGCTGCTCTTTCGAGAAGCGAGGAACAAACCGGTAGTAACCCGCAAGCCCCAAGAAAGCCTGCACCTGTTTCTTGGTACTCGGACGGGGCCATTCTAAGATGTCTTTAACTTTGGAGCTCTGTGGCGCACCTGTCCTTGTCCCACGAGGTAGCCTAAATATTTGGCCTCCTTTAATCCAAAAACACTTCCGGGGTTTATGCGGAGGCGGCTTTAGCCAGTGTTAGGAGGACAGCTGCGACCTGCAGTAGATGCTCCTCCCAGGTGCGGAATAGATGACAACGTCATCCAGGTAAGCGGCGCTATAGGACTGGTGGGGCTTCAGCACTCTATCTACCAGGCGTTGGAAGGTCGCGGGCCCGTGCAGCCCAAATGGGAGGACCTTGTACTGCCAGTGCCCGCTAGGGGTGCTAAAGGCCGTTTTCTCCTTTGCGGATGCCGTTAAAGGAATTTGCCAATACCCTTTTGTCATGTCAAGGGTAGTCAGATACGAGCCGTACCCAGCCGCTCAAGGAGGTCGTCAATGCGGGGCATGGGGTAGGCATCGAACTTGGAGATCTGATTCAGGCGTCTAAAGTCATTACAGAACCTCCAGGAGCCGTCTGGCTTGGAGGCGAGGACAATAGGGCTGGACCAGGGACTATGGCTCTCTTCAATTATGTCCATGTCCAACATACGTTTCACCTCCAGTTCGACCTCTGCGCGTTTTGCCTCCGGAGTCGGTAGGGCCTCTCCGGACGATTACCCGGGCTCCGTGACTATATCGTGCTCAATCAGCGGTCCGGCGGGTGACTCGCTCACTACCTCGGGGATGGCTCGGAGTGTTTGGGCTAACTCCTGCCGCTGCTTGGGGTCAGCTCTTACGCGAGGTTAAGGGCAGTTGTGCTTGCGAAAGGGAGAGTGACCTCGGGAGCTGGGAGCTCCTCTCTATCTCTCAGGGCTTTAACAGGTTGACATGATAGATCCTCTCACTCGATCGACGATTGGGCTGTTTCACCAAATAGTCGGCGGTCCTTTTCTCTCCTTAACCTCGTAAGGCCCTTGCCAGTGGCGAGCAGCGAGTGGGAGGTCGGGACGAGCACCATAACTTCGGTCCCCGGGCGGAACTCCCGAGGGCGGAGTTGCGGTTGTAACACCGGGCCTGCGCTGCTTGCGCACGAGTCACGTGCTCTTTTAGGAGGGGCCTGATCTTTGTGAGTGGTCGGCGCAGTTGCGCTCACGTGCTCCAAAATGTTAGAGGAGGGAAGAGCCTCGGCCTCCCAGCCTTCTTTTAGGATGTCGAGGATTCCCCGGGGTTGTCGCCCGTATAGTAATTCAAAAGGAGAAGCCTGTAGAGGCCTGGGGTACCTCCCGGTAGGCAAAAGCACGGCGGGAGGAGCTGGTCCCAGTTCCTGCCGTCGCGCTGACTACCTTGCGGAGCATCTGCTTAAGCGTCTGATTAAATCGTTCGACCAACCCGTCAGTTTGCGGGTGATAGACTGGCGCTTTCAGGTGCTTTATCTGCAGTAATTTGGCTACCTCCTTGAGCGTATCCGAAGTGAAGGGCGTACCCTGGTCCGTGAGGACCTCCTTGGTATGCCCAGCGTGAAACAAGTTAACCAGTTCCCGTGCGATGCTTTTAGTATTAGCGGGCGCGGGGAACCGCCTCTGGGTACCGGGTGGCATAGTCCACCATGACTAGGATATACTTGTGGCCACGGGTTGAGGGCTCCAGGGGTCCCACCAAATCGACCCCTATCCTTTCAAAGGGGATGTCCACGAGGGAATAGGGACTAGAGGAGCACGGTCCCTCCTAGGAATCTGGCGGGTCTGGCACTCCGGACAGGATTGACAGAACCGCGGACCTCCTCATTGATCCCAGGCCAGTAAAAGCGGGCTTAATCCTCTCCAGTGTTTTTGGCCCGAGGTGGGCCTAGGAGGTGAGCATGTGCCAACTTCGCATATCTCCGCCCGGAAGGTACGCGGAATTAGCAACAACTTCCGCACCTCGCCCTCATGGGTAGCCACTCGGTACAACAGATCATTCTCGAGGACAAAGAAGGGTTCCCGCGGTGTGGATCCGTCTGCTGTTGAGCTGTTAGGCAGAACGATCGCATTCCGGGCAAAGCGCAGGAGTCATCATTCCACTGCTCCCTCTTAAAGGAGGCGGCGTGGACGAAATTGATGGTCCAGGCGCCGAGGAGTCTTGGGGCCTGGGCCGGGAAGAGTTCCTGGCTAGTCCCTTCTCCGGCGGAATCTTCGGGTCAAGGTCCGTAGCCACGGAAAGGTCCCCGAGACACCAGCGCCCATAGGGCCTGCCCTTGTGCGGCGTGGAGGCAGCGGGAGGTGCCTTTTCCCCTCATAACAAGATCCAACGAGGCCCGGGGCGGCGAATGGCTTACCGCTGATTCTTTTAGACCAGTCTTGTCCCAGAATCACTGGGAAGGGGGGGTCAGGTAACACAGCGACCGTCATTTGGATTGGTTCCCCCTCCAGGTGACATAGCAGTGGCGGAGCGATATGACCTAGTCCCCCATGCACACAGGTGACCAACAAATGCTGTTTTAACCACTGTTGCGGTAAGACAAAGCGGCGAGCAACAATGGTAATGTTGCTGCCGGAATCAAACAAAGCCACCACGGCGTGCCCATTTAGCAACACCACTCCCGTATTCGGACTCGCCAAGGGATGCGGCGGGCACAATACCTCTCGATGATGTCCAGCTGCAGTCCATAGGCTCCGGGCGATGTGATGGGGCAGTTTGGCAGCAGGTGACGGTCTCGCCACACTTGAAACAGCGGCGGACCCGGCCTCTCTCTGGCTCTGGCTAGCGCTTCTGCAGCGCGTCGAGGGGGTGGCCGCCCGTCCCTGTCGGTTCCCGCGAGCAGGCTTTTCTGACCCCCCAAGTCGGAGGACCGCCAACTGGCGCTCCAGGGCGTCGAGGAGGCCCGACATGTTCTGATAGGCGTGTCCCCGGACCTGCTGGGCGAGGGAACTGGGCATCGCATTGACCAGGCCTTCACAGGCCACCCGCTCGACCACTTTCCGCCCGTCGGGGCTCTCTGGCCGTAGCCAGCGGCCCATCTTGCCCCAGAACTCGAACGCCTGGGCGCGAGCGGGCTTTTCGGGGTCAAAGACCCAGTTCCGCCATTCGGCCGCCTGCTGGCCCGGGCTAATGCCGTAGCGGGCCAGTATTTGGGCTTGAGGAGGTCGTAATTAGCGGCCTCCTCCTCAGGAGGTCATAATAGGCCCATGGCGTCCCTTCAGGTATGGCGCCAAGATGGACGCCCACTCGGACCGCTGCCACTCGTTCCGGGTGGCCGTCCTCTCAAACATGCCCAGGTAGGCATCGACGTCCTCCGAAGGGCCCGCCGGAACCATAGGAGGCGGCTGCCTGGGCTGGTCTGGTCTCGCCCGTTGGGCTTCCACTAACCTGGCCTTCGTGGCCTCCAGCTCCCGGGTGGTGGCGGCTTGCAAGCTGCAGGCCTGGAGCTGGTCGTTCATTCCTGCAGCACCGTGTTGAGGTCCTGTCCCTCCGTCATTCCGGGATCTCTCTATCCTGCCGACTCGCCACTTGTAAAGGACCGAGGAGACAGTAGCAAGGGTTGGGGTTTTCCGGCCCCGTATATTGTAAATCACAACAAAAAAAACAGGTCAAAATTATAAACAAACAGTTCATAATGCGCGACGCCGACTCCTGGCGTCGCGCCATTATTGGGGAGGAGCGGAAGTGGAGGGATGCGGGAAGGACCGCAAGGGAGGATGGGAAGGATGGCGTCAGGGCAAGATGGCGGAGGAAGGGCGGAAGTATCGCACTGCGGTCAATCCAGGCCTATGGTGCAGGAAGGTCTTTCTTTCTATGAGGAAGCAGAGGGAGAAAGTTAATACCCCACCATTCCCTGGCGTGAGTGGTTTCCCAGGTGCTATCGAATCAATCCGAGGCCTCCTACTCGCGCGTGCGTGACAAGGTATACAGTAAATCTGAATAAATGTGCTCTACAGAGTATTTGCTTCTGGGTAAATATTACTTAGTTATGTGGGCATGCTAAAGACAATTTTAACCTTATGTTTTTTTATATTTTAAATCTGCTTAAAGAAGTTTTAGTATCAGAAAAGATTTTTGGCATTAATTACTACCATACTGTAAGTATATTTAACACAAAATACTACTGCAATATTATTTATAGAGCCAGAAATGTGAAATCTCAATAAATTTACTTCACAAGTTTAGAGGACATTATTCAGCCAGTGTTTACTGTGTTAAGTTTGGTTATAAATTCTTGCCTGGATGTTTCTGATTTTGTACTGTATAACTACTGTGAACTTTGACCCGGACACACACAGATGGACATCTTTGTTTTCACCCAACACACCGTTTATTTACACTACTATTTACAGATAATAAACTCAGTGCACTTCCCAGTGCCTTCTGCACCGTTCCCAAATGTTCAGGCCTCACAGTCCTTGTGCCTTTTTCCTGGCGCCTCCAGTTCTCTCTCAGCTCTGTCCACTTCCACCCGACATCCACTGCTCACTGAAGGGAGGTGGCCCCTTATATATGATTCCCGGACGAGCACCAGGTGTTCTCGGCATTCTTCCCTTGGCCGCCCCAGCGGCAGCTCTCGGGTGTCCTCAAAGTCTTCCCAGGATAATCAGGCACTGGGCGCCGCCTGCCGGTGGCCACGGGTCCCTACAGGGCTGGGCTTCAAGCCCTTTACCGAGGCATCCAGTATAACCAGGACGGATGCCCCTCTCGGTCTGGAGGAGGCACAAGCCCTCCTCTGGTCCTCCCTGGGCATCCTGGCGGGCTCCAGCCCGGCCGGGGACTCGGGATATACCGCATCGGCGCTGCCTGGTGGTGGCCACGGGTCCCTACAGGGCTGGACTTCCAAGCCCTCTGGCGAGGCCCCCAACATAACCAGGACGGGCGCCCCTCATGCGGTCTGGAGGAGACACAAGCCCACACTACATTTTATTTGACTTAAGCACACAGTTTTTTCTATAATGTAACATTCTAGTATTTGGTATTCAGTGCATTAGCATGGTGATAATATAAGGTATTCATACAGCGAGTAGCGGAAAAGTACTGTTTTTAAACTACTGTATGTGATTTTAGTACTGGGACTGTGTGAAGAAACAAATAACTTATATTTAACCTAGTATAAATTCCTGCATCTATGATCATTAAAGCACTTAATCAATTTCTCAATCTGATTTTTTTTTATTGTCAATTAAAATATGTTAGTGTAAGTGATTGCTTTCCTTTGGCTGTGTAACTACTTGTAAACATTTTCTATAACGTTAATAAAAAGGTTAGCCTTTTAATAGCACTTCAATGTTGGCATTAGTACTGGAACATCAGCACTGAAACTTACTATGCCAGACAACACTGCTAGCATTGAATAAACCTTATTTGTAAAGCTTATAAGTTGAATGTACATTAGAAATCGGATTTTAATGTCCAAAATTAATTATTGTTATTATATAATACAATCTAGCTACCAAATCAGATAGGATGATGGAAGGACAATATCACTACAGTTCTTATTTTGTGCATCAGAGCACAAATAGCTATATTTATTTAAGTTACCATTTGGGGAACAATTCAAAGTTCATTTAGTCTGAAATACAGAAGTATGTTTTAGTTGCACACAGCAGGCCTTTAGAAAAGATTTGTTTGCAGTGTGCAAATAAGTTGATTTGCTTAAAATGTTGTATTTAAGCACTCTTTTCAGTATTCAGTTTTATTGGCTATAGTAGATATAATTGTTTGAAAATGCAATTTACTTGTTTTTTGATGTGTTGAAAGTCTTAGCAGTCTTTTAGTTTCATTAAATTAAAAATGCAATTTAAATGAAGGTAATTGTAGTACATGACAAGATTTTGACTTAACACTTCATCACGTTTACAAATTTTTGGATGAATACATTTACTTTAAATGTGGGCTACATTACCCAGTCTTTATTTTAAAATATCATAAAATCAATCAACTCAAATTTTTCTAATGTCAGGAAAAGTCATGAAAAGTCAAGTTGAGGAACTTATGGGACTGGCTCTTCTGCTTAAATCCATTGGTCTTGACACATGGGAGTCTGTAGTCTCAGAAAGGATCCTTGCTTGAATCAGCTCTGCTCATTGAATTGGGGAAAGCAAGCACAGATCATGTTACCTTCAACCCCAAAGCGGTGTGAGGCAGAGCTAACCACATAAATTGTCATGCAGTGGACAACAGATTAGTCATATTAAGGGGTAAAGAAGAGACACAGTGTTTCATGTTGTATTGGGTTACCAGCACCAGTGATGATAAAATGTCATAAAATATAAAAAAAATATAAAATCACATTATCCAAAAGGAAATATTTATGAGTTGTGTTTTCTATAAACATTTTTACAATGCTTTAAGTTTCTGAGTCGTGTTTACTACTTATTAAATTTTTGCACAACAGTCCCATCTTTTGGAAGGTGATGAGGCAGTGCCCCACTTGCCCTAAATGCAGAGGCACCACTGTAAAGCACCACTAGGAAAGGAAAACTTACTTAGGAACTGACAGGAAAGTAGGTCTAAGAAATGATTGGGGTCACTAATAACAAGATCAAACAGGAAATGATTGACAAAATCGGAAATGAAAAATCAATATGAAAGTCAAAAGAACACTGCCAAAGGGTCCTTACACTTGCTCAATATCCTTAACCCTCACTATCACTAATAGTTCACAGATGTATAGATTGTAATTTAAATTCCATATATTTCACTGTGCCACCATCTTTAAATAGTAATTACATGATGATGCCTCATGAAGTGTTGATGCCCGGTGACACCTTCTGCCCTACTTTGAAGTCTGGATGACTTTCTTTTAAAGAAAAATGCTTGACACTGGTTCCTACTTTTAGCAAGTACTCTGTCTAACTTCCTAATTATTCTTTAACTTGCTAAGGTGAACAGAAAAAATGGGCACAAAGGATTCAATGAGTCAGATTGATAGAAGTGTCAGTTTGTACCTGTAAAGGTGAAATCAGTATTGCATATACCTAGAGGGAAGAGAAAAGCATCAATATCACTAGCCATAGCATAACTTGTACTATTTTATCTACTTCATTAATTAATAAGAAAAACAAAGGAATTTTTATATTAACCAGCAAAAATCAAAAAGTCAGAACACAAAAAATAAAGTACTAAAAAACTAGGAACAAAAAATGAAAATCCAAAATTTACAAAAGCAAAATATGTCAAAGACTCAAATTACAAAATATTGAAAACACAAAACTACAAATACAAAATATACAAACTAGAAAATCCTAAACTAAATGGTCAAGAGCCTGCTAAACTCATAAATGTAAAAATTTCTGTATATAAAAAATATCACTGGTATAGTTAGTTCATTTCTCAAATTTAGATGTAGACTCTTGCTTATTACTTTAACTTTGTCTCTGGTTAACATTTGGTTTGGTGTTTTGGTTTCAAATTCTCTTTTCCAGTTTTGACCTTTGTCTGTCTCAGACAAGGATTACTATCTCATCTCTTGATACAATAGCAGAAATTATTTCTTCTCAGTCTCCTGGGGCCCATTGTTCAAACATGGATCTTGCACCTCCTCCATCAGGTCAGGTCAGATCAGGTTGGGGTGCATGCACTGGTACAGCGCATTGCGCACCCACCACATGATGAAATAGCTTGGGATCCTGGTTGGCAACCCCCCAAGGTAGACACACGGTCCAGTCCCACCGTCTGGAAATGACCATCTATCTGCTGCAACCAGGTTTTACGTGGGCATCCCCTTGGCCTGGTCTAGCTGCTTGGGTCCTTAACAGTGAGGATCTTGCAAGGCAGATCACCCTAAGGGAATCACACCACATGGCCGGAGTGCTTTAAATGACACTCACTCACAATGCAGGGAATGTGCCTCATTTGGGACTCCATGAGCAACGCTCATTTGGCACAAAGTCAAACCAGCAGTACCCAACGATTCTCCAAACAGACACATTACCAAAGGAGTCTAGTCTTCATCTCAGGTCACTGGATAGCGGCCATGTCTCACAGCTATATAGCAAAACAGGAAGAACCAGGACTCTAAAGACTTGGACTATCGTCCCTTTGCAAAAATATCCACACACAACTTTCCAACGACCTCATGGGCCCCCATGCTCTCCCAATCCGTCTACTGGCATCATAGGAAGAGTTACCAGAGACATGAATGTCACTGCCGAGTTATGTAAACCTCTAGACAAGGTTGATAGTCTCTCCGCAGACAGATACACTGCTGATGGCTGTGTCCAAGAGGTCATTAAAGGCCTGGATCTTGATTATTATCCAGGACACTTGAACACCCAAACACTCAGACACATTGCTCAGTCTCCCAAAATCCTGATCAGAGCCTCAATTGACCCTGACAGATCAGTGAACTTCTCTTTGCCAACAGATGCCCAACAGCCGCTGGACCCCACGACCTTGCCCAACACCCAGTCCATGCAAGCATTGAACAGAGTAGGAGCAAGGACACACCCCTGACAAACAACTGGGAAAAACATAGGGGTTCTGCCTCGACTCTGCATACCACTCACAGTACCAGTGTACAGGCCAGCCATGATATCCAGCAACTGATGGAATCCCGCGTAGTCTCAGGGTGTCCCACAGGGTAGCTAGATTAACTGAGTCTAATGCTTTACAAAAATCAACAAAGGCTGCAAAGAAACTCTGCCGATATTCATGTTTGTGCTTCATGAGAAGCTTCAATGGAAAACAAAACACAATTGATACAATTAACACAACACATTAAGCATTACATTTGCAACAGGTTCTCTTAACTTACTGAAATCCCTATTGCTCTAGAACTATCTTCCATTAGTTTAATCTCTGCTATACTTTTCATCACTTCCTCCACCCCAGTCTCCATAAATGATCATCTAAAACCTAAACATTTATATACACAATACATTACACATACTACATATATATACATATATATATGTATATATAGATATTACTGTACATATCTTTGTAAAGATAATGAGGGAATTATTCTGGTTTTGTCACTGTCCTTATAAATAAATAAATAATCCACAAAACTTATATTGTGATCTTATATAGAAATATATTTGTCGACTTACAGAAGAGTAAAATGCTAGGATCTCTAAAGTAAGGAATTGTACAGATTATCAGTTCTCATCTGACTCATGTCTATGGAGCAGTGGAGGTGGCTGCCTTGGAAAGGAAATCATGGGTTCACGTCCTGGGTCTTCCCTATGTGGAAAGCGCTTTGGGTAGTGAAAAAAGTGATATGTAAACATAAAGAATTATTATTATCACCAGGTAAACATAACTGTAAACAAGTAATAGTATTCCAGTTTCCACCATTTCCTTAATTATCCCCTGCACAGAAAACTTTGTATCCACTTTTGGTTTTAGCTACTATCATTCCTTTTCAATTTGGTCTCTATCTGCCATTGCATCCGAAAAGGCAAAAAAGCAAAAACAAACTATCCTTGCCTCGCCAAGCTTCAAGAGATTACTGATACATACAATGCTATAAATATATTTTTAAAGAAAAATACTATTTTTAATTGATTACAAACTTAACTAAAAAAGAGAACCCAAGCAGAGAATTAACAATACAAAACAGTTTAAATGAAACAGAGGTAAATTGAACATTTTAACAAAAACATGAAAAATAAAAAGCAAAGGAAACAAAAACAAAATCCAAGAAAATCACATCAGTCACATGTGTATTTCTTGAGAATTCAAGAGGTGGAAGGTACTCTTCCAGTTACAGTGGTAGTCATTATCAGTGCCAGTTAGACATTTCTACAAAATTTTGATTTAGACTTTCAGCTTGTCTGTTACTTTTAAGGTGATAACTAGGTGAGATAGCAGAGTACAGTATTTAAAATTGAGAAAGATCTGTGGAATTTAATCAGAAATAATGGATTCTGAAAGTCTACATAGCTGATAGAACTCTTGAATACCAATGTACAAGAGGTCCAAGGTGAGTGCAATTTTAAATAAATAACTGTTGTGGGTGGGTGCAAGCTGGCATTCCTCAAACTAATCGGGGTGCTTGGCTGATTAACCTTTCATGTCTAAATGCAAGCCAGTTAGTCAGATGGCTCAGATGTGGGTGCAGGATACCACCTGTATGCAGTCAAGGCTATATAGCGAGCCTGCATGGTTGAAAGAAATAGGGTTGTCTATGCCTGCTGCTGGTGGACATCTCCTTGTACTGAAGAATCCAAAAATAGTAAGCCAGGAAAACTTTGTTTTTTAGAAAAAAGCACAGAGGCACATAGTTTTAGAGGATGTTTCCTTGATTTTAACCTCTCTTCATGGGAATTAGTTTATTTAGACATTTTAACATTCACTTTTGACACCTGATTTTATGTATTATTTATTATATTTATGGAAAGACTTGCACTATTGTCTTTTGCACTTTACATATGCACCAACCCCTTGCTGACTGTGTGTGTCCTCGTTTACCCAGCTCATCTCAGTTTATGACAATCACAGTTATAGTTTCAAGAAACCCGAAAGCAACCGATCTGCTTCATCAAACCAATTCTTAAGCTCTGTGTTTTTCAGAGGAATGAAATATGCAGCTTTTGAAACTGTATCTTTTATGACTTGTATTGTGGTACAACTGTCTGAAGTATTTACTGTCATGGTCAACATGATTGGAGAATAGTTTATAAAGCTCCAAGGGAAAGCCTGTTGGCACAGCAATAAAGTTCACAACCCTCATCATATGTCTGTACATCCTGCTTCATTGAAGAACACCAAAGCACCTAATTCAAA
>NW_024381827.1:0-3819 GCF_016835505.1 Polypterus senegalus
TATTTGTTAAGGTTGTGTGAAACGTGGGAGATGCTTAACCTGACATAATGTAGTCCTCTCAACTCAAGTGTCTTCATAAACCACAATATTTTACCAGCACACACAGATTGCTATTCTCAGAGCAACACAAATCAGTCACCCAACATGTCCCTCTAAATACGTTCCGTCCTTATAAGTCACATCCTGTCATACAGACTTCAAAATGAAATCCAACTGTAATGATCATCAAAAATCCAAACTAACAACTCTCTCTCCATTAAACTGTAACACAGTGTGCCAGTAAGCCCACCTCACACTGAGAGACCCTCAAGTCCTGCCTGCTGAGCAGCTCGGAGTGTGCATTGCTGGCTTTTTGAGAGTTGATGGGTCACTGACAGTCCCCTGAACCTTAGGTACTGGATGTGCACTGTAAAAAGACAATCAAACCATGAAGGAGAATCCTTAAAGTCATTACATTTTATTATTCAATGATCAGGTCCTTAGCATACTTGAGGTGGTGCTGTGTGGTCCAGGAGATGTTATGTGACATGAAACCACAGCCCACCGGCGTAGAGACACAGAATATGTGAGAGCTGCAGGTTCACATTGTCATGCTGAGAAAAGCTTGGAGAGAGGCTTTACAATTTGAAACAAAAAGGAAAGTTCTTGCTAAAAACAGCCACATCTTTACGTAAAGGCGGCACAGTGAAGAAATATTCAGAAATGTATTTCTGAAAATCAAAGAGTGAACAAGTTTAATAAATTGTACACATGTTCACAGAGATGTCAAGATTTCTGTGCAAAACCTAGGAACACTGAGCCAATATATCCTGATTTTTTTAGAATAAGGCAAACTAAATATGTGTAAGTGAAATTATATCAAATATCTACAGTAACAGATAAACCCAAGTGGTATCTGAAAGGAGCAGAATGGTTGGAAGCCAATAAACCTTTACTTCTAATCACATTTCTGCAGTCCAGAACTAGTCACTGATCTTAAAAACACAATACATCTTGTAAAAATACAAAGTCTGTCCCTTTTCAGTCACCAAGAATGCAATTATGTACTGTTATCACAAAAAAAAAAAAAAACAGTTACTTTAGATATTTGAAAAAAAACTTTTAGGAACATAATTTTAAAAAACTAAGTAATGTTTAGTAAAGTATTGTCCAATATGTTAAAGGATACATTTTACACTTTCACAGTAAATGCAATTTAGGTTATTGCTCAAAATACTTAACATCTCCCCTGTTCAGCAGGCTTAATAATTAAAGTCAGACTCTTAGCTTAAAGCGTTGCAATAGTTTGTTACTAGAATTCACATGCAGAAATAATGAAACACAAGTAAAAATGTCTCTTTTTCTTGTAAAATGAATTACTGGATTCTTAAATTTTCTGAGGTTTGCAACAAGTTTCAGTTGTGATTCTGCCTCATAGTAATAAGTGTTATATTTAAAAATCATTAATAGCAGCAGCATACAAATTCCCTACACTGTCCTACTGCATGTCCAGCACGACTGGCTCATCTTGTCCTTCTTTATAGTGTGTGTGTCACCAAGGAAGAGCTCATCCTCCAGAGCCACAAGTCATTTCTTTATTTAGATAAATGCCTCTTAAAGCAAAAAAAGATGAGGTGTGTCATTTACTTCAAAAAAAGGAAAAAAAAAGAAACGCGCTCTTTGTTTTACCAGTAACATCAATCAAGTACATTTTCTGTACATCCCAGTACAAACACTGTAACAATCTACATACCAGAAAGACTTCCATTTGTATTTGAGCCAGACGTGGAAGAAAGCGCGCTAGAGAGAGACACACACAGGCGCTCCAGGGTGGTTTATTAAATTATGGATTTTTCAAATGTTAATTTTTTTCCCTGTGCTTAAAACTCATTAAAAAAAAGTGTTTTTAGCGAGCGGTTCCAAGCCTATAGCACAAACTATTGCAGTGTTAGTTTTCTCTGTTGTTCAAGGTTTTCTCAGTGTTATTCAATGTTTTTACATTTAGTTTACTATTATGCTGTGCATTCTATGGTATAATTAACTATATTTGTGCTTAAAAAGTAAAAAAAAAATACATATTTGCATACAGTTTGTACAGTTTGGAACAGATTAATTGTATTTACTTACAATCCTATGGTGGAAATTATATACACACACACGTACAATTAAGTCCATAAATATTTGGACAAAGACAACTTTTTTCTAATTGTGGTTCTGTACATTACCACAATAAATTTTAAATGAAACAACTCAGATGCAGTTGAAGTGCAGACTTTCAGCTTTAATTCAGTGGGTTGAACTAAAAGATTGCATAAAAATGTGAGGCAACTAAAGCATTTTTTAAACACAATCCCTTCATTTCAGGGGCTCAAAAGTAATTGGACAAATTAAATAACTGGAAATAAAATGTTCATTTCTAATACTTGGTTGAAAACCCTTTGCTGACAATGACAGCCTGAAGTCTTGAACTCATGGACATCACCAGATGCTGAGTTTCCTCCTTTTTAATGCTCTGCCAGGCCTTTACTGCAGTGGCTTTCAGTTGCTGTTTGTTTGTGGGCCTTTCTGTCCAAAGTCTAGTCTTCAACAAGTGAAATGCATGCTCAATTGGGTTAAGATCAGGTAACTGACTTGGCCTTTCAAAAATTTTCCACTTCTTTGCTTTAATAAACTCCTGGATTGCATTGTCTATCTGTATCATGAAACGCCACCCAATCAATTTGACTGCACTTAGCTGGATTTGAGCAGTCTCTGAACACCTCAGAATTCATTCGGCTGCTTCTGTCCTGTGTCACATCATCAATAAACACTATTGTCCCAGTGCCACTGGCAGCCATGCACGCCCAAGCCATCACACTGCCTCCCTCCGTGTTTTACAGATGATGTGCTATGCTTTGGATAATGAGCTGTTCCACGCCTTCTCCATACTTTTTTCTTGCCATCATTCTGGTAGAGGTTGATCTTGGTTTGATCTGTCCAAAGAATTTTTTTCTAGAACTGTGCTGGCTTTTTTAGATGTTCTTTATCAAAGTCCAATCTAGCCTTTCTATTCTTGAGGCTTATGAGTGGCTTACACCTTGCAGTGCAACCTCTGTATTTACTTTAATGGAGTCTTCTCTTTATGGTAGACTTGGATATCGATACGCCTACCAAGCCCTGGAGAGTGTTGTTCACTTGGTTGGCTGTTGTGAAGGGGTTTCTCTTCACCATGGAAATGAATCTGCAATCATCCACCACTGTTTTCTTCCGTGGACGACCAGGTCTTTTTGCGTTGCTGATTTCACCAGTGCTTGCTTTCTTTCTCAGGATGTACCAAACTGTAGATTTTGCCACTCATAATATTGTAGCAATTTCTCGGATAGGTTTTTTCTGTTTTCACAGCTTAAGGATGGCTTCTTTCACCTGCATGGAGAGCTCGTTTGATTGCATGTTATCTGTTCACAGCATAATCTTCCACTTGCAAGCACCACACCTCAAATCAACTCCAGGCCTTTTATCTGCTTAATTGATAATGACATAATGACAAACTTGCCCACACCTGCCCATGAAATAGCCTTTGAGTCAATTGTCCAATTACTTTTGAGCCCTTGAAATGAAGGGATTGTGTTAAATGCTTTAGTTGCCTCACATTTTTATGCAATTGTTTTGTTTACCCCACTGAATTAAAGCTGAAAGTCTGCACTTCAACTGTATCTGAGTTGTTTCATTTAAAATGCATTGTGCTAATGTACACAACCAAAATTAGAAAAAAGTTGTCTCTGTCCAAATATTTATGGACCTAACTGTATTATATATTTATTATTTATTATGAGTTGAAAATTCAGTAATAATAAAGATGTA
>NW_024381828.1:0-16400 GCF_016835505.1 Polypterus senegalus
TAAAGGGTTTAAAATCTAAATGTATAGGAATGATCAAGCTCTAAAAAATTCTGTAACATTCAAGTCGGAACCTGTTTTACTAAAAACCTCTGAATACAACATTTTAAATTGTTAAGATTAACATTTGAAATGCTTTGTAGATGAACATGACCATTGGTCAGACCAATAGGTTTTCCCCATCCACCAGCTCCAATCCAAAAGTGCATTGCGACAATAAATTGACCACAAAATAAACCATAGTGATGCCTATTGTTTGTTTAGTGTTGTTAAGTAATATTTGAAATTACCATTTTATTGTTACTGCCTTATTACATTTTATCTAAGATTCTTTCTTAAAATCGCCTCTCAAAACAATCTAAAAAATGCCAGATAAGTAATATGTCCGTGCTGTGAGTTATGTTAGCACATTGTTTACATACCTTTTCAGTTTGGTTTAGTTTTGCGAAATAGTTAGGTCCCACTTACTCTCACAATCAAGTATTACATATAATTATGACCTTTTCGGTACAGATTTGCAACTAAATGTTACCCATCACTACTTGATTACATTTGATTTGTCTTCTTCTTGTTTGCAGCACTACATCAGAAATTATGGATATGGTGCTAAACAGCAATTAATAACACTGTACTTTGTCTCTAAAGAAGGCCTCAGATACAGTACCTCTGCATAAATGAAAAGTGGCTTGAGCGCAAAACAACCTAACTTTAGTTTAATGATAGCACTCAAACTATTAAATGAGAATACTAAAATGATAGTGTGCTGGAGAGAAAAAAATATTGGTATTGTAATGACATTGTTAAAAGTTAAGGAAAAATATCATTTAATTGCCAACTCTAAATATTATTCCATATTGTTTTATTGTCTACTTTTCTTCTTACTATATAGGTTCATTAAAACGAAACTCACGGACCATAAAATATTTGTATAATGGAAATTTGTTATAATGAATAAGGGGGAAAATACACATTGTATTGTGACTACCAGCAGAGGCATATGGTTGGTTGTCCTCTCCAGGATCAGGGTTACCGCGTACTATGCTTATTACACATTGTTTTAACATCTAACATGGGACTTTGATCTACTCTTCCTCACACTCTCCCCATTTGTCTTTCCCAGACTACGTCTCACACGTATAAAGAATGAAAAGAGAATGAAAAAGACATTAGATGTATTTTTTATAGAAATACAGATATGAACACAGAATGAAAACGAGACATTAGATGAAGAAGAAGGCACGATTCCAAAGTGATTATGCCACGTCACTCTCCTCATTCCAGAATCAACTTTTACCAGGATTGTTAATTTTTCTTTCAGCATAAACTGCTGTTGTTTCTCACTTTTGTTCATCTCAAAGAAAACTTTAAGATGCGATATGAAACTCGAGCAGCACAGTATCCGAATACAACACAACTACCCATGCAGACCTCGGTGAAGCACTATGAGAATTCGGCTATGTGCATGATGTTGTGCCTAAACTCGCCGAGCCGCCGAGACTGTGATTTCTCAGTTTTTATTTTTAATAAATTTGCAAAAACCTCAAGTAAACTTTTTTCACATTGTCATTATGGGGGTTGTTGTAGAATTCTGAGGAAAAATGAATTTAATCCATTTTGGAATAAGGCTGTAAAGCAAAATGTGGAAAAGTGATGCACTGTGAATACTTTCCGGATGCACTGTATATATAATAAAAGGCAAAGCCCTGACTGACTCCACTCACTCACTCATCATCACTAATTCTCCAACTTCCCATGTAGGTAGAAGGCTGAAATTTGTAGGTTATTACTTACAGCTTACTTACAAAAGTTGGGCAGGTTTCATTTCAAAATTCTACGCGTAATGGTCATAACTGGAACCTACTTTTTGTCCATATACTGTAATAGACTGACCTCGAAGCCGTGGAGGCTCGTATTAAAGCATTTAACCAATCACATTTCAGCCATCATTTGTTGACAGGCAGAGAGGCTTTCACAATCCATTGTGCCAGGCACTCTAACACAGAATAAACGTCGATTAACCTGTTGCTTCAACCAGTCAGATTTTGAATTGGCGTCAGTAGGGCCTCTAGCAGACGACGGCAACGTCCACCGTATTCAGACTCATTGATTGGATAGAAGCCGATATGAGGAACTCACGAGCCACTGAAGCACTGCAACGCCCTTGTGAAAGATCGTCGCACTACAGCCAACTCAATGGCAGGATTCTGGACAATATTATTTGCCAGACACAGACCAGATTTCAAGACCACGAAAACCTGATGTTTGTCACGCTCCTCAAGCCCCAGAAGTTTCGGGAATACAAGAAAGATTTCACGCATGCAGCCTTCTCCAGTTTAACACAAGAGCCACGGAGCGCTTTTTGATCTGTCTCGGCTAAAAACAGAACTGACTGTAATGTATGCCATGGGTGATTTTGCAGGAAAATCTCCCACTGATCTTCACTTCCATCAGAAAAATCTGAAATGAGAGATGTGGCAGCTGTACACATTGGTATATATTTGGCGGTGAGCATTCGTGTACCTGCTTGTCGAAGCGGACATTTTCAGCCATAAAGCCTATTCAAACTTATGCCAGACATAGGACAGGGAGTTCGACTTTCAGCATTACCTTATGGCATAAGAAAGGACTTTTGATGGAACTGAAGCCACGGGTAATCCGTCGACAGAGTAATTGAACTGTTTTTGAGGAAAGAGAGAGATGGATATTGTTTACAAATAATTTGAATTTTGGTGAGTAAAATGTTTGCGATTTTCCTAAATAATATTGCAAGTTTATGAGTTAGTATTGATGTTTTTTTATGTGTGTGGCTGTGGCTCCAGTAGAAAGGGAAATTGTTCACCCCTGGTTTGTCTGTTCAAAAGGCATTGTGGCTACAGGAGTTATATATATATAATATATATCCGATCTCATATCAGAAATAAATGAACCACACGCCGGTGAAAAAGAGGCTTCCTCAGCACCGACGTCCGAGGTCTGATTCTCGAGTAGGTGTATGTGATGAGCCAGAATTAGGGTGAAACACGTACATATTTTGCATTAATTGACAGTAAACTATTTATATAATATATATATATATATATATATATATATACATATATTATATATACAGCACCGGCTTGCTTTGGAGTGTATTATTACAGCAGTTAAAAACCCGACCAGCTTTGAACTGAGTTCGATACTGTCATATTAATTTAAAGAAACAGCAATCTCAATTAAAGCGAGAAGGAAATTGTGCAGAAATATAAGTGGCGTTAGGTGCCCGATCTACTAATATTGACACATTTTTGAAATCCACCATCTTGATAATTTTACAAAGAAAAATTTGCATAAGGGGCTCCTTCCCCAAAATAAACCTTTTGTTTCATTCTCCTCCCCCCCTTTCCTGCATCCCAAAGATGTCAAATTAAATGGTGAGTACAGTATGAAATTGGTTTCTGGTATGCTAGACACTTTTTATAACTTTTAGTTAGTACATTAGAAAAATTATTGGTGTTTTGGTAAATTATTATTATTATACAACCCTTTTTATTACGAAAAGGTTAAATACGTTTTGCTGTGGGAGGTTGGAGCGTATTAGGGGTATGTCCATTTTTCTTATGGGAATAATAGTCTTGACTTACAACGAACTTGAGTTACAACCAGCACCCCTGAACAATTGAGTTTAAGTCAAGGGTCCACTGTATGTATATATATATATATATATATATATATATATATATATCAAGCAGTAGGAGACCAGACGGATCTTAACACACCTGGTAAGACATTCGCCGCAGGAATGGCGGGTCTAACTTTCTCCTCTGCTTTCTTTCAGAAAAAAGACGATCCGCCACCATAAGCCGGGTTTGCCCGAGGCTTACTTCCCCCCTTCCTCCTCCATCTTTTTTGGAGCCCCATTCCCCAGGGTTTTCCCAGATTCCTACTTCCCCCCCTAAAAAAAAAGGCCCCCAACCCATAGGGGTTGGGCGGTTTTTTATTTTGCCCTTTTTTTTATTTTTTCTTTCGGCCAAAAACCCCAAACCTTTACGGTTCTTCCACTTTTCATTTCCCGGGTTCCAAAAAAAAGGAAAACCCTTCCAGTTCGGATGAACCCAGAACTTTTTTAAAGGAAACCGCCAATGGGATTGGGGCCCGGCCCGGAAACCCAATAACCCCCGGAGCCCCCCCTTTTACGGCTACCGACGGAAAATCAAAAAATTTTAAACGGAGGCCCCCCGGAACAAATCAGCCCCCCGGGGGGCGCCATTCTGCGCCCCCGGGGGGACCCCCGGAGTTATTAGACCTTCCCCCGGGAGGAGGGGGGCCCGGGACCAGCCCCCCCCGGGTCCCAGACCTACGCCGGCCAGCAGGCGGAGAGGGGGGAAACGGCACGACCTAAAAACCCCCCCGGCAGGCCTCAATTCTGGGGCAAAGGGGCGGGCTAAGGCCTGGGGGACCCCGGCCGGGGAATAGGAAGGTTTTGGGGCCCCCCCCAAAATAGCCCGCCCAGCAGGTCCGGGCGGCATCCCGGACATGCCCCTGAATTCCCGGGGCTGGGGGCCAGCCCGAGCCCCACGGATGGGGGCCCACCCGGGGGCTTGCCTGCAGAAGTTCAAAGCCAAAAGAAACCCGGCCCCCGCTTTTTTTCGGCGTGAGACCCCTTTGGCCCCAAACCTGCCCCCGCACGCGGCTAGGACTGAAACCTGGGCTCAACGGAGAGGTTTACCCCTGTCCCTGGCGCCCCCGGGATGGGATTAAAGGGAAAAGGGGTTTTTGTTCCCCCTGCAACCCCAAAATGGGGATGTAACGCTATGTTTCCCCGGGTGGCTGAAACACCCCAAACAAGTCACTTGTGTATGGGGGGACCCATTTTTCATTCGCAAATGTTATATCACCAAGGGGGGAGAACTGTGAGGGTCACGGGGCCTGAACCCCAATCGATTTTGGACATGACGGGTAAAAAAAATTGGGAAGACACACCCGGGCCCCGGGCCCGGGGGATCTGGTTGAGGGGGCAAGGCGCCCCCTTCCCCCCTTGGGGGCCGCGGGGAAGGACACGGGGAACTCTTCCGTTCCAGGTCACAAGCCCCCGGGTAGCTTGATCACCAATTTCGATCCAGCCTCTTTTAAAGAGGAGGGGAAACGGTTTCCCCCTGGGTTTGCCCAGAATGGGGTGGTTCGAAAACAGCTACCGGGGTTCCACAAAAAACCCTTTTGGTTTGAAAATGATCTGTGTGGTGGGACCCACAGGCGGGGGGGTTGCTGCAGTTCCACGATTTCCCGGGGGGAAAAGCAATTACCCACGCCACCTCCCCCCACCTGGGGGCCAAAAGACCTTAGAGGATTAACCCCCTTTTCCCCCCGGGGATTAAAGGGGTTTCGCCGCCAATCCTGCCCAGAGGTCAGATCCGCCAGATTCCTAAAAGGGGGACGCCCCTCACCCCTATCCCCTGATGCCCCCTTTCTATAAAAGGGGGTGATTGAACCCTCGGGACCCCCCAAACCGTAAAAACATATTGGTTATTAAAACCCACCAACCGGGTGGTTCCCCCCCGCTAACACCAAAAACATTGGGAATTTAGCAATTTTTTTTCCCAGAGGGGGAAAACTATATTACAGGGACACCCTTTCCCTCGGATAGTTCGGGGGGGGCCAAAATTACGAATAAAGCACCTGTAAGCCTAAAGGGGGGTTGGTGGGCTTTTAACGCAAGCAGATGCTCCAAAAAAGGTGTAGAGGCAAACGGGGATCAGCCCCCCCGCCGGCTTTTCCCCCGGGGTACCTCAGGCCTCTACAGGCTTTCCCCTTTGTTGTAGGGCAAACCCCGGGGCATTTGGACATCAAAAAGAGGGCTGGGGGGCTGGGCCCTTCCCTCCTCTAACATATTGGTATGTGGCCAACCTGACAGGTCCAAAAAACGGCCCCCCTGAAAAACCACGGACTCATGCGCGGCAGCGGGCCCGGACAAACAACTCCCCCGGAGTTCCCCCGGGGGTAAAAGTTTTTGGGTCGCCCCACCCCCCCGTTTTCGCCATGGCGGGCCAAAGGAAAAAAAAGGACCCGGGGCGCTATTTGGGGAAACAGCCCAAACGTCAACCCGGGAAAAATTACCATGCAAAAATTTTTAAACCTTTTGGGAAAAACAGGAGGCCCCATAGGTCCCCCTCCCCCTCTGAACATTGACCCCCTCGGTGATGAGCTAACACCCAAACAGCGCAGGAGTTAACCCAGGTGATCCCAGCCATCCCCAAATAGTGGCGGGCGCCTGGGACCTCCCATTGCGGAAAAAAGCACAGACCAGTGTAACGCCCGGGGGGACCCCATAGACTCCCGGGGCCCGCTGAAGTGGAATTAGAGGTAAAAAAAAGGACATGGACATTTTTGAGGAGAGCCGCCCTGGTCCACCCCCTCATCCCCCCTTCCAAGCCAGCGGCTCCTGGAATTTTTCACTTTAGACGTAACCAGGTCTCCAAAATTTAATGCCCCTTACCCCCCGATTGCGACCCCTTTAGCGGCTGGGACGGGTCACTTTACTACCTTTACATGACAAAAGGGGATTGGAAATTCCCCTTTAAAGGCATCCCAAAAAAAAAACGCCCTTTTGCAACCCCAGCAAGTACTGGTACTTCCCCCTTTTCAGGGCCCCACCTTTCAACGCCCGGTGGATGAGTGCGAAACCCCCCAGTCCTATAGTGCCCCACCCATGCGTTGTCATCTTTCCGCAACTGGGGGGAACATTTGGTCTCGCTGTCCTCAGACACTAGCTAAAGTGTCCATCCCCCCAAAAATGTTTTTTCTTAAAAGGGGGCCAAATATTTAGGCTTCCTCGGGGGTGGGGACAGGGAGACCACAGTGTTTAAAAAAACAAAACTTGAATGGCCCCCTCAAAACCAAGAGGGGTGTAGGCTTTTTGGGGTTAATACTACCGCCGGTTTTCCCCCTTTCTTTGAAAGGGCAGCCCCTTGACCAATTTGACAAAGAAGGGGGCCCTTTTTGGGTATGGAACCAAGGGGGAACCGATTCAGTGACCCAAAAAAGGCCCTAAATCGCATTGTTTTTCCAGACCCCCGCCGGGCACAGGCCTGGGCCGTTGAGCCAAAGTTCGGTTTCAACATCCCGTAATGTACTTGCGAAACGATGGACCGGGGGACCCGGATGCAGGGGGAGGGAGGGCCTTTGGGATTAATGGGCGGTGACCCCTTCCGTTTTTACCGCTGGGGCGCAATTCACTCTGGACTGATCCGCGCATTCAGTGGATGTCCCACATGAGTCAATCCGCGGGTCACCAGGTGGTTTCTGGGTTTAAAACCTTAAATTCACCCCCACTTATCATGGGTACCCTTCAGGCCAATGCCCGTTCCTCTCGTATCCCCCTTCGGGTTTGTCCGCCCGCCTGCGGTCTTTGGGTGGGGGGGTCGTGTCCCAGCCGGGATAGAGACCCGGACGGATCAACACACCTGGGAAAAACATTCCCCCAGGGGAAAGGCGGTCCTTTTCCCCTGCTTTTTTTTAGGAAAAAAAACGCCGCCACCATGAGCCAGGTTTTTCCGAGGGGTTCTTCCCCTCTTCCTCCCCCATCTTTTTTTCCGCGCCCTAGATCCCATCCTCCCCCACGTTCCTTCCCCGCTTCCTCCACTGCCCTCCCTCATAAAAAGGCCGCGCCATGATTCGGGGTCGCAATATGAACTTTTAGTTTATTTTTGACCTGCTTTTAATTTATTGTGGATTGTTCAAATAAGGGCCCGGGAAAACCCCCCAAAACCTTTATTTTTGTGTTTCATCTTTTTCTATATATATATATATATATATATATATATATATATATATATAGATATGTATTTTGTAGATATATATATATATGTAGATATGTATGTAGATATACTGTATATAGTATAGTATATATATATATATATATCAGAAAAAAACCAAGGCTTCAAGAGAGAAGTAGTGTGTTAAAGAGGCAATGAAAAAGAAAAGGAAACATTTTGAAAATAATGTAACATGATTGTCAATGTAATTGTTTTGTCCCCTGTTGGAGGATGAGGTTTGTCATATATATATATATATTACACACACACACATAAACATATATATATAAAAATTCTATTATACATATAATTATATATAATATATATATCTAATATAACATACATATACACACATAAATAATACACATACATACATACACACACATATATAACAAAATACATATATATATACATACACACACATATATAAACATATATATAAAAATACATATCTACATATATACACAAGCTATTTCAGATTAGTGCAATACTTGCTTGTTAAAACGGATAACTCCCCCTTACCAAGTCTGCGGGGATAATGAACTATCGTTTGTTCAAGTTCTATTTAAATTTAAATAGAAGGAATTTTATTTAGTCGACAGAAATATGTTTGGTAGGAATGGTAAAACAGACAGGAATATTATTCAGGAATAAATCAACTCAAACCTTAAACAACTTATAATATTTTGCTCTCCATAAAATTTATCCTGTCTAAATTATACAAGTTAGAAATAAGAAACGTTAAAAGAACAAACATTCACATTTCTTTACTCTTATGTAATTTTATATAAAAATAAACTAGATTTAAATACCCCAAAAAGATTTTGCTTCCATAAAATATATCCTGTCAAATGATACAAATTCAAAATGAACATGCTGACAACAAAACCTAGAAATATAAAATGAAATGTTTCTTTTCAAAATAAAAATCAAATCATTCAGTTTTGCTCATATGTCATTTTAGTGCCGCATTTTTTTTGGGCCACAGGTCGTTATGTTTGTGGAGGTTCGTGTTGTGGAGATTCTCAGGATGGATTGCAGGTGCTCATCAGTGGAGGCGACTCCGTGTGCTGTTTTGTTATCTTATCACCGAGAAGAGCTCTCACACAGATAGGGCTACCAAACCATAAGGTCGAGGCATGTAGACGGACTTTTTGTTCTTCGGTCCAACCGGCAACTAGTGGCCAGTTTATCAGCAAAGGTTTGGGAACACCGAGGACGACTTGGTTTAACATTACGGCAACAGGGAAAGTGAGGCAAGGTGCACTGGTGCATTTGTGTTCCATAAAAGAGCTTCATTTGAAATCACTTTTGATTGTGAAAGGGGTTTAAAAACGTCCGCTGAAGTGTCAGATTCTATTTAATTATGCTGCTTTCGTATCTTCTGCATTGTATTAGGTTAACCTGATGTTTGTCTCATAGTGCCGCTCTTAGATTAAATTTGTAATTACAGCACATTAGTCCACAAATGAGACACACGGTTTAGTAAACATATACTCAGCCTCCCATCGGTTTTAAGGCTCTATTTTCAGAATCAATTTCTTCAGCATCGTGGAGCTAGTTCGCAATAACTTGATTAACTCCAAGTGTTCGCAAGGCAGCTGAAGTGCTGCATTATGGGATCTGAGTTTATTATATATACAGCGCTCATATACCCGGCTTTAATAACATAATACAGTATAAAATGATCTTATGGGCCGGATATAATTACACCTGGTCGGATGGGGCCTGCGGCCGAGTTTGACACATATGGACTAAATAGAACTTGAAAAGATATATTTTTCAAAATGTGATCGCGAATTCAGATAGAGTTGACCGCCTACAGCCTGCATGCCCTCAATAAATCATCCTTCCCTCGCTCTTACTTTTTTATCGTTCATCTAATGAATACACTGAGTAGCTTTACCAAAACAAACATTGATGGTAATAAAGTATCCATTATTCGAGTATGTAGATCGGGTTATATATATACATATTTATATATAATATATATATACCGCTATCGCAGCCGAGAAGTAGTGTGTTAAAAGCTATGAAAAAGAAAAAGGAACATTTAAAAAATAACGTAAATGACTGTCAATATACAGTATTTGTTTTGTGAGTGTTACTGAGTGTTGGCGTCATCAAGGATTTGATTATCATTATTTCTTTCAAACAGGTTCGATTTGTAGGATGTGTTGTATTCAAGTTACATTCCGTGTTTGTCAATCGGTAAAGATGCAGGTTTCATTCATCGATTCGCTTCTGCATCAATAAACAGCCCCGCTTCTTCTTTATCTGAGACCTGAACACTGCATGCCGTTTTTTTTTAACTGTCTTCCTTTAAACGGTGACCCTTTTCCAACGCGGGGCTTTGTTTTGGATTTAGTGAATATGCTTGTATGTATCAAACGCTCATATTTTTGCTGCCCTTTCAATTGTGTAATTCGGTTTTGTTCAGCGCCTTTGGAACTGTTGCTTTTATCTGTGCACTGCGTCAGTTCACGTGAGCCACCGTGTACATGCACGGGTTCCCAGCTGTGCTGGTGCCATCTCGGCAGTCCATGGCTGTATTTAATGTTACCCTGCCTGGCACTTAAAACTTTCTCTCGCAGTTTGGCTGAGTTTGTACCAAACACCACCCCGACCATCTCATCTTCCTCTGCATAAGGACAGTCCTTAACCCGTGAATATTTAGTGGAGTTTGCTATTGATTGCCTGGGCGGGCGGCTACATGGGCAGGCACTAATTCAAACGCCTGCAGCTGCTATGAACTTAATTTAAAGTGTAGGTTTACGGGCTTTGTTTCCAAGTAGCAGAAGTCATGAATATGGTTTTATATGTCACCGCCGCTTCTTATTGTTTAGTCCTCTCAATTATATAATGCATGTTTTCTTCAGCGCTTTTAGGTCTTCCTGGTTTTCATGTACTGCGGATTACTGGAGGGGTGATGATGTCACACGAAACTCCCCCCACGGCGTGAAGCTCATCTCCATTACGTAAATGGAGAAAACTGCTTCCCGTTATGACCATTACGTAGAATTTTCGATAATAAACCCGCCCAACTTTGTAAGGAAGCTGTAAGGAATGAACTGCCCAAAATTTTAGCCTTCCACCCACACGGGAAGTTGGAGAATTAGTGATGAGGAGTGGGAGTGAGTGAGTGAGGGCTTTGCCTTTATTAGTTAATTTAAAATATTATATTTAAAATATATATATACCAAACCAGTTATGACAGCAGCAATCCAAGTTGTGAGAAAACAGTAAAAAAGGGGGTGTGTCAGACGCCGTGGTACATTTTCTGATGCAGCAGACAAAACACTTTGACGCTGCCGCCAAATTCTCGAGAAAATCCACAGTTAATAGACACACTGTCGCTAAATACTTAAGGCAAATATGTAACTTGAACACAACACGTCATAAATCCTTCCTAGTTCTAGTTTTAAAAAATCTGAATTTAAAAGTTGTTAATACACAGAAGCTTCTGGATTGGTATACAGTAGTTGATCCATGCACAAAATGTTCGGGCCAAAACCCAAATTTTCTAATGTAGTGAAAAGATGGTTCCATTCAATCATATTAAATGCCTTTTCTAGATCGAAGGATAATAATACTTTGACGTGAATATATTATATTAAACAGGCGTCAAGATTGTAAGCTAAGTGTCGGCCTTAATAAATCCAGTTTGATCTTGTGATATTAGCGAAGGCAGCACTTTCTCCATCCTTCTAGCTAGGACTTTGGAGAGTATCTGAGAAGTGAAATTGGTCTGTATGATGCACATTGTAATAAGTCCTTATTTTGTTTAGGAAAGACGGTGATTAATGCTTGGCTTAATAGTTTGAGGTAGAATTGTATTGTCTGTATCTTCTGTGAATGTTGCTAATAAAAGGGAGCTAGCTGAGTGAGAGAATTTCTCATAAATTCGACAGGGTAGCCATCGGGGCCTGCTGCTTCCCACTCTGAAGTGACTTTATAGCATCTAGTAATTTTGAAGGTATCAGAGGTTTATCCAATTCCTCTGCAATGAGAGTATCTAGTTGTGGTATCTGTAATGCATCCAGAAATGCATTAGATTGTGTCTGGTCTTCTTTAAACTCTTGTAAGTAGTCTCTAAATGTATGCATTATATTTTATGGTCAATGATTTTGTCCCGTTGTGTTGGTGATTGCTGGGATTGCATTGCGAACTTCTTGCTTGTGGATTTGTTGAGTTAAGAGCTTATTAGCTTTTCTCCATGTTTATAGTAATGACCTTTTCAGTACTTTTGAAGAAGCCCTTTGCAATTACATCTTCAAATCTTCTCGGTAAGTCTCAACAAACTTTGCACACCGAATTGGGCAATTTATCCCATTTCCAGACAGATATTCTCAAGTTCTATTATATTAATTTGGAAACATCTGTAAACTGCCATCTTCAGGTATCTCCATACATATTCTATGGATTTAAGTCTAGGCTTTGGCTGAACCATTCCAGAACAGTCAAAGACTTGTCATGAAGCCATTCTATTGCTGCATTGGCTATATGTTTTGGGACATTATAGTGCTGTAAGGTGAACTGTCGCCACTAGGCTGAGGTCACAGACACTTGGGATCAGGTTTTCTTCAAGGACTTCTTGGTATTTGGCTGCATTCATCATTCCTCAATTTTGACTAGTCTCCTGTTCCTGCAACTGAGAAGTACTTGCACAGCATGATATTGCTACCTACCATCACCTTCATTTATGGGATGCTTTTAGGCAGGTGATGAGCAGTACCTGGACTTCACCTGACATAGTGCTTGGAGATCTGCCCAGTGAATTTAATTTTTGTCTCATTAGACCAATGAATATTTTCCATAATGCTCTTTAGGTTGTTTAAACTATAAATGTTTTTTTAGTTATCCCCAAAGGGGGTTATGTCTAGCCACTGTCCCCCATAAACATCTGACTGATGCATTGTTGTTTTAGTGAATTTTTTTCTATAGGTTCTCCCTATCTCAGTTTTAAAATTTCATGCTTTTTTTGCCCTTTTCATGCCCTGTTACTCAGTTTTCAAATACCCAACCAGTGGTTCCTTTTACTTTTTCCCTTTTCCCACAATTTTTGGGGAGAACTGAGATTCTCTTTTCTCTCATTCTTCCTAGGGCGGTGGAAGCAAAAGGGAATTTAAAAATTTTGGCCCATTTTTAAGGTGAATCCGGCAGTTGTAGTTAAAAAATTTTGGGAACTCAAAAACAGATTAAAACTCCTGTCCTGCAAGATACCTTGAGTTTCGGGGCCCCGGGCTAATGGAAAAACCCGGGCCCTCGCCATCTGAACGGCGAACATAAACCCCCAAATTTTTAATTTTCCCCCCAAAAGCGGGTCCCTCCCCCCCGCCTCGTGGGGGCCGGCCCCCACTGGGGTTTGGGTGGATTTCAGCTATGCAGGCACAGGCGAGCATCCCCTCAAAACCCGGGGTTCACCCCTCCCCCAAGGCCCCGGGTTGGCCCTCAGCCCTGGTGATGTGATAGTGGGGTGATTCCATTGTTAAAAACCCCCAATCGCATGCCCCTAATGGAAAATGTTTTTTTCTTTTTTTCCTGGTGCCGGGCCCCCAAGATGTGAATGAGACATGTGCCCCCAATTTGGGGAAGAAAAGGAGATTTTGGGGGAAACCTTTTTGCATGCCGAAAAACAAAAATAAGGCCCCGGCCCAACCAAAAATTACCAAAGGCTGACTTCCAGCGTTAAAGAATGGAGGAGGGGGCCCCCCATCGTCAAAGATCTTCTTTCCGGGTCCACCCCCCCTCATTAGACGACCCAAAGTACTACAGTCGCCTGCTGGATTAAACAACTTTTTTTGGGGTTTCTGAAAGAAGCAAGGCAGGGGGTTTTTAATAAAAAGGGGGAAACCATTTTTTAAAAAGGCCGCGTTTATAAAGGGGGGGAGGGCCCTTTGCACCCAACCCCGGGCCCCCGGATCCTTTTAAAAACATATCTAAGGTAATTCATTTTTTTGAGTATCTATCTCTCCCTTTTCCCCTTCTGAAATAATCTGTTGTGGGGGGGCATGATAAGTTTTTAAATAGAACTTCTTTAAAGTGACAACATTAATACTATTTTAACCCCAAAATCAATCCCGTGATAACCCTAGGCAATATGGGCAAACACCAAAACCCAATTTAAAAATTAAAAATTTTTAAAGGGAAAAATGTATTAAAACTATAAAACAGATTAAAGATTAAACAAAAATATACACAGACCCCTAATAAAAAACTTTTTCCCCCGCCCCAAATTTTCAAAAACGCATATAAATTACCTTCTCTGCCCCCCAAACATTAAATAGGCACTATTAAATGGGGGGGAGCCTAACTAAAAAGGGCGTTTTTACCCCCCCATCTTATTATAAAAATAAATTAATTGCACTAAGTAAAAGCGGGTTTAGCTCAGATGGGTGACTTTTTTAAATTCAATTTAAACCCGGTTTTACAGTTTTCAGGGCAGATCCCAAAGGAAAAAAGAGGCGGGGTTTGGGGAAAATTTACCGGGAAATTTAAAAAAGAAAAGATGCTTTTTTGGGAAAATTTTAAAAGGCCCTTTTTGGTATCTTGCCATTTTTTACCCGGGGAGATTCCCGTTGTAGTATTATCCGGGGTATAGACCCCCAAAAAATTAAAGCGCTTTTTTTGAGGAATTCTCTAACCAATGTCAATTTTAATTACAACTAGAACCCTTTAATAGTTGGCACTAAAATTTTTCAAAAAGATAATCATGGGGACCAAAAAAGAAAGGGGGTTTATGAACCTCCTGGACTTTTTTTGATTTGGGGTCTTTAAATAAGCTACATATAAAGCAGGTCATTAAGCTTTTTAAGTTTAATAAAAGGACAAAAAGTTGATATAAAGCTTTTCCCCATTGATATTGGTCTATCAGATCGTTTTTTTTCCTTTTTAATATAGAAATAATGATAGAAAACACCCATGAAAAACATATTGAAAAACATTTTTTGACCCCAGCACCCCTTTAAAACTTACAAGCATTCTAAGCAATTAAAGTCTGTTTTATAGTGCCAACTATAAAGGGGGAAAAATTTAAATAGAAAGGTGGAAAGATTTAAAAATTAAATGAGCTGCTGTTGACATATTTTCACCTAAAAAGACAGTTAAAAAAACCTTCTAGAAATTTTTAAAACCATGGAAGCCCCAAAGGCGGGTTTTAA
Organism: Polypterus senegalus; assembly: GCF_016835505.1. Taxonomy (NCBI): domain Eukaryota; kingdom Metazoa; phylum Chordata; class Cladistia; order Polypteriformes; family Polypteridae; genus Polypterus; species Polypterus senegalus. The sequence continues at coordinate 14,945 of NW_024381828.1, forward strand.
AGAAAAAACATGCCGTAGACCCGGCTTTGGAGGAAGACTAAAAACTATCCACTATGAAAAAATTTAAATTTAAAAAAAAACAGAATACAAAAACCTGCCCCTTTCTTGAGAGGCGCTGCTATTTCTCTAAGATTAAAAATTTAAAATGCTAAACCCCAGGGTTTTTTCCGACGTTTTGATCGCCCCGCAAAACCCCAGGTAACTAAAAGGGAATCCTCCAAAGAAATTTCCCCAGAAAAACCTGTGAGGTTTTGCTGTTTTTTTTAAAACCAAAAAATTAATGATATTAGAAAAAACCCAAGTATATCCCCCCAAACACTAAGGATCCCCCCAAAAACCCGGCATTCCATTAAAAAACAAAAAAAACTCTTTTCCCAGGATTTTTTACCTGATTTCCCTAATATCTAAATTTAAAAACCCCTCCCCCCTGCTTCTTGCCCCTTATCAACAAATTATTTAAAAGGGTATCGGCGGCTAATTGACAATGTTCTTGACATAGTAAATTTGCCCACTAGATCCCGGGGTTTTCCCGGACGCCTTAAGACTGCTGTTTTTTCCCCTATTTTAAGAAACATTATCCCAACCCTGGGGTTCTTGAAAATTTTAGCCCCATCTTTTCCTCCCTTTTTTAAAATAAAATACTGGAAAGGCAGTCATTATCCGTTAAATGACCACCTCAATAAACATGCTATTTTTTGATAAATTTAAAGTTTTAGAACAAATCACACCCGGAAACTGCATTCTTTAAAAGTAGAAAATTTTTTGCAGGTGAATGCAGAGGGGGGCCATTTATCTGTTCTTTCCTCTTGGGATCTGAGTCCCGCATTTAACCCCCTTGATCATAATTTCTTAAAAATTTCCCTTTACCCCAAGGGGTTTGTCCTCTCTGGCAGTGTTTTAAAATTTGGGTTTTTGAATCCTCCCGGGCCGGGAGAAAATATTTTGTTAGTTGTGGAAATTACAACTCAAGACACATGAGGCCAATATGGTGTTCCCCAAGGCTTTTAAACGGGGTCCGCTGTTATTCCAATCTCCAACTTCCATTAGGTCGTTATCTTGGGGCACAATGTGACCCACCACAACTATGCTGATGACACACAGCTGTATTTATAAAAGACCTGATGACCACGGGATTCTCTTGATTCACTAACACAATGTCTGCCCTGTATCTCAGAAGGGGATAAATAGTAATTTTCTCAAATTAAAAAAAAAAACCTGAAATCTTAGTGATTGGGCCAATGGAAAATTTAAACATTAAAAGGCTTAATTAAAAGAAGTAAAAATTTGGGTTTTTACAATTAATTTTAAAGTAAAAGGTGACAAAAAGTTTTTTAATTCTGGAAAAATTTAAAAAGTTAAAAAACCCTTTTTTTTATCACTGAAAAAGATGGCTAAAAAAAATTAAGGGAAAATTTTGGGTGCAAAACTCTTTTAAAAAAATTTCTGAGCAATTTCC
>NW_024381829.1:0-12593 GCF_016835505.1 Polypterus senegalus
GTAATACTTATTTTTTAAAATTTCCCAGTACGATTTTGTGGATTGTAAAAACCCCCAAATTTCGTAATCATAACCACACATTATATTTAATTACAGCTTATAAAGCTGAAATTCAGAATTTAAAATTCTAAATAAATAAAGTTATTTCTATCACAACTTAATTTCCCCTTTTTTGTTTTGGGTTTCCCCTTTACTAATACACTTACAGATTTAAAAAAAAAAAGGCATTCACTGAAATTTCGGGCCTTAAAAATTTATAGTTTTTGGAAACAATTTTGAAACCCTTTAGTAAATTTAAAATAAATGAGATGTGAAAAAAATTTTTGGGTCAGCTAACATCCCCTTATAATGCGGGTTTTGGAGTTTCCTTTGGGGGGCAGGGGGTTTCCTCCAAAAAAAAGTGATCAAAGCACATAAAAATTTTTGGTTTAATGAAAAACCCCTCGAGCAAATTAAATTAATTTGAAAACTGGAAAAACAGATGGAGGACAAAAAGCCAGGTTTTTCCCAAATTCCATGGACAAAGTTTTAAAAAATTAAAAAAAGCTGTCTTTAAAGCTGGTTCAGACTACTATTAAAAAATAATAGATCCCAATAATAAAAAATCCTTTGATACCATTTAGAACGTGGTTAATTTTAAAAAATGGGAATTTAGATCTCGGTTTAAAATCCCAAAAAACTTTTAATTTGTTCAGTCCCTGGTTATGTTCTTTTAATTTAAGGTTTGTTTTTGAGTTAGTTTATCCCGTAAGTAACGGGAATTTTTATTTTTAATAAATTCTATTGTTAGGGAAAAGCAAATGCTTTTAAATGAATGATGGAGTTTCACCCTCTCTCTGACTTTTTTTTAAACTCCTTTATTTTCCATGGTGATGTTTTTCTTTTTCTTTACTGTATTACTAGCACTTGCATCAAATTTGTGTTTCAGAGAAATTCTTGAAGGGGGGGGGGAAATTTAAAAGATGGCTTTTTCTGCAAAAGCACGGGACACACTATCACAGCGGGAAGGCCCCCTTGCCCAACGCCCTTTTACTGACAAAAACAATTCCTGCTAGGGCCGACCAAAATTCCCGGGCAGGTTTGCTATTGGGGGAAGGGAATTGGGGGGGGGTTTCCCACCCCCCACCACCACCGTAAACCACTTGCATACATTTGCCCCTGCAAAAGGTTTGGCCCCCCCGGGAGTAAAAGTGCCCCAAAAGGGGGTTGAGTCACCCCCTGCCTCCACTGGGCAGCCACCCGTAACAATCAGTGCTGCCCCCAGCACCTCTTTTCACCCTAAAAAGGGCCCGGCCTACTTTTCCAGCCCCGGGTCAGCTTGCAGCCCTGGCCCCCCCCGAGAATGGGGGGGGCCCCCCTTTCCCTGGGGAAACACTGGGCTGGGGGGTGGGCTGACCCAGTTTGCCCCCCTCTCCCCCCATCAGCCCCCGCCCCAGTGGAGAATATAGTGCCATGGTGGGGAAACCCCCCCCCCCTCCACCCCCCCGGCGCTTTCTAACCCACCAAACCCACTGAAAATGAATGGGTCTTTTACCCCCCCATTCATCCCCCAAAAGGCCCCCCGAGGACCTACACCACAACAGTTTCCCCCCCCTCCCCCCCCGCTTTCCAGGGGGCCCCCAGGCCGGAGATGATGGGGCGGCAGTTACTAAGGGGCCTTGGCATCCCCCAGACAGAGGGAAAGGAGCAGCTGGGGCCCCCGTTTGCAAGTCGTATTGGGGATGAACTTCTTAAAAGAGAAAATTAAAAATTAAGATCCCAGATCTCAGCATCACAGTGCAAAACACATACTAACTTGGCAAAACCCTGTCTCATATTGCTTTTCAACCCCCTTTAAAATTTTTTAATTTTGTAAGGATTGAAAGGATAAAGGAGCAGGAAATTTTGGGCTTTGATTTTTTTAAATAAACCTACTATTTGTTCCCTGTTTCCCAGACCCAGAAAAAAAAAGCAAATGGGTGTTTTGAAAACCCTTTTTTTGGGTTAATATTTTCCTTTAATTGCATGGCAAGTCCCTGATGCCAAGCGTGGGGTAAATAAACCCATTAAATTTAAAATTAAGTTCAAACCTGCCCCAAAAACTTTCAAAACCGATTTCCTTAACACCTCTCAAAATATTTGGGTTAAAGGAGTAATAACCCAAGTCCCCCTTTGCCATAAAATTTTTTAAAATTTCCCAGTCTGGCTTCCCGGGTTTATGGTACGAAACCAAAATTTAAAAATCGACATTCCTCTGAGGGAAAGGAAACTCCCTTAATTATGTTTTGGGGACTTAAGTGCGGGTTTTACACCACCCCAAATTTCCTTTTTTACTTCACAGACTAGAAAAAGGAAATTTGGGCACATCCCGCCCTTCCTTGTTTTAGTTCTTTTTTTTTAAATCTATTCCAGTATGTACAGAAATGTGCTGGGTGTTTCTTTTATACATAACTGGGGGTTTGGGGTCCCACAAGAAATTCTAAATTTTAACCCTTTTCATGGGGAAAAAGGGGGCCTTTTTTTTTTCCCTTTTATGCCCGATGGCCCCCCTTTTTAGCTTTCTCTTAGTCAAATTGTTTCTCCTTTATTGTTTTTGGCCCCTTGGTTTAGCTCTCACCCCTCCATCCTTTAATTCCCCCCCCCTTTCTTTAAAAAACCCCAAAAAAACAGGTTTAACTCCCTTTGGAACCCCCTTTTTACGAATTCAGCCGCCTTTTTGGAGTTATTTTATTCCCCTAGCGTGCCAAAAACCACTTTCAAAATTTCAAATCATGTTTCTTTCCTCCACAAATGTTGGGGAAAAAAAGGTGCAATTGGGAGGACTCTGAAAAAAAATTTAAATTTATGCATTTATTTCTAAATGGGGGAAACTGCAATTTAATTCTCACTGGATTTTCAAACTGTTTTTTTATACAGCTTCCACTTAATCCAAAAAGCTGCGCGGTTTGGGAAAAAAAAATGGGGCCTCTCCAGTTTTTCCCCCCTTTCACTGGCTCCTGGTTTTAATTCAGGGCAGACTTCTCCCCCTTTTTTGCAAAGGGCCCTTTAAAAGGCCAAGGGCCGGCTTCCCTTTTTGGCTTAAAGACACAAACCCCAAAGTACCTTTAAAAATCTCAAAATACTGGTCTCTTATGATTTTCAAAAAATTAAAAAAAAACAGGGGGGGAGGGTGTGCTTTTTTCCTTGGGGCCCTAAACTGTGGAATGGTCTGCCTGCTACATAAAATTCCCTTTTGGTCTCAGCTTTCCCAAAAGCTGGCTGGGGCTATTTTCAATTTTGGGATAATCTGGCTAAAACCGTGCTAACCCTATTGCTCTCTGTTGGGGGAATTTCAATTCCTTAATTTCAGGGATACCCCGCTTCCGGGGGGCCTTAATGGCCCTTTATCTCCGCCCGGGGACTAGTATGCAAAAAATAATGTTCCATCCTATGTACTGTTAATTCATGTAGCGTTTTCCCTTGATGGGGAAAAATTAGACGGTGCAGCTCGTTTAGGGCATTTGGGGGTTTAACCCTTTTTTTTTATTATTAATTTTTTGCAATCCATACAAAGCAATCAAGTTTTTACAAAAAAAAATTGGGGTTAAAAACAGATCGATCCCCACCCCGGGGGAAACCAAACAACGAAAATTTAAGGCTTGTAAACAAACCCAAATTAATAAATTCTCTTAACCCTTTTAAACTTATTTTTAAAAAATTACTGATTAGATCCTGATTTTTTTGAAAAAAATCTGTACAGATCCTCTAACTGAGTATTTGATTTTTCCCAAATTTTAAATAATATAAACATCGTTTTCCCACTGACTTAAAAAAGGAGGTTGGATTCTTCCAATTTATCAGAATAAGTCTGCGTGCCAAAATGTAGTGAATCAATCACAATTTGTTTGTCTTTCTCCCCTTTAAGCCCCTCTGGAAGAACCCCAAAAAACGGGTTTTTTAAAGGTTTAGGAGAGATTGTAGTCAAGGCTATCTCAGGTAATTAAAATTTTTTCCACAAAAATGTTAATTTGGTGCAGGTCAGAACATTGCCCCAGGGGTGGGATTTGGGTTGCCGTTTGCAGGTTGGATCATCCCTAAACATTTTAGAGTTTTAGTGAGACAGATCCCCGATATAAAATTTTTAAGTTGTATAATTTAGCTTTTGCTTTGGGCTCAGTGAATTCTCCGCATTCACTTTTCATTTTTCTTTTATAATTGAGAGATCTTTTTCCCATTCCCTCTTGGATCTTTAAAAGGGGAGAGATTGAAAAATGTTTTTATATATTGTAGAGATGGGTCAATCCTTAGTTGCAATATTTTTTCCAGCATGGATGGGGTGCAAGATGGGGAAAATCTGGAAGGTTCTTTTTAACAAAGTTCCTTTGGAAAATAGTGAAAAAAGTGTAGTGGAATGTTAAATTTGGAATGTAATTGTTTAAGGATACAAAGGGTTATTAAAGATCTCTAAGAAAGTTAATTCCCAAATTTTTCCAAAATTTTAAAAACCATATGTTTGTGAAGGTTAAAAGATGATTCTCTTCAAAATTTCCCAAAAGAAGCTTCTCCGCTTAAAATCTTTCTACATTTTAAAAATTCAAGTGGTGGGCCCAAATTTGGGATTATTTGTATATTGAATAATGTGTTTTATTGGACCCAAAAAAAGGAATAAAAAGAACTACTGCAGGATTTTACTTTACGGTAAAAACCGGTATGTTCTTTTTTTGTCCAGGTTCTTATTCCTTATATTTGCTGAGAAAACGGGAAGTTAGGTAACCACCCCTTTCCCTTTTGTCTTTAAAATTTTTTTTTGATCGTGGATATTTTAAATTCCCAAATAAATAGGTTTTGTTGAATCTAATTCCCTAAAAAATGATTTATTAATGTATTTGGAATTTTTTGGAAAAAAAAAAGGAGTTTGGAAAATATTCATCTTAACAGTGTTAATTCTTCCAGCTGTGTAAGATAAAGGGGTTGACCATCTATCAAGTCTTGTTTAATTTTTCCACACGGGCGGTGAAATTTTGTTGATATGGCTTTATGTTTACTTGTAATGTTTCCCCCTAGGTATTTAAACTGTTCCAAAGAAAAAAGGTGGGGTATCTAATCTAATATTATATGCTTGAGAATTCACGGGAAAAAGAGTACAGTTTTATTTAGATTAATTCTGAGCCCCAGATTTTTTGAAATTCTGTGGTGCCTGCTGCAGGCACAAATTTTCGGGTCAAAATATACAGTACCTCATCTGCATTTTTGTTTTTCTGTTCCACCCTTCTCTCTAACCCCCTTTATCATCAGTATTTGACAATGTATTGCCAGTGGTTCAATGGAAATGAAAAACAACAGCGTAACAAGGCATCCATGTCAGTCCCGTTCTGTTTAAAGTAGTCTGGTATTTTTATAAAACTAAGCTTCGGGTTGTATACAGAAATTTAATCCATCACAAATTTCGGGCCCAACCCCAAAACTTCCAATGTAGTAAATGGTATTTATTCAATCATGTCAATTTTTTTGCACCCAATGATAAAATATTTCTGGGGTGTTTGTTTGTTGGTGTTTTTCATTAAACGGCTGAATTTGAAGATAAGTGCGGGCCCCCCTAATAAGTCCAGTTTGGTCTTTGTGGAAGCGAATTCTCTTTTTTCCCCTTTCTAATTCATGTCTGAGAAGTAAGTTTTAAAAAAATATGAAATAGCATGCTTTGTTTTAGAAAACAAAAAAAATATTTGTGAAAAAGGACTCAAGGTCTGGGCATTTCACACATGAGTCCCTTATCGCGTTTTTGGCGCATCGGCCCTAAAAAAGGGGCCAAAAACTCGTTGCAAAGGGACATTGAAGGGGCTAAAAGGTTTTATAAAAAGTGTTGATTTCTTTTTTATAATGATGTTAAATCAGCATTCTAGGTGTAAAAAACTGGCCCCCCCAACGGGCGGGTTAGAAGATGATCTCTGATATTTGATTGTTTTTTTCTGAAACTTTCTCACCGGGACTTGAAAAAAAAAATGCTTTATAACCCCCATTCGGTCTGAGTTTTGCCCACATTTTTCCCCAAAACGGGGGCGGGGGCGCAGACAGCCCCTAGGATCGTCAGAGGCCCGTAGGGAGCCGTTCCCGGGCGGATGGGGCCCAGTTTTAAATGAAGATGCCTGCCTTGGGATTTCCTGCATGGGGGTCCCTGACCTCCTCCCCCCCATCGAGCCCACTTGACCGGTTTTCCGGCGGTGGATGGGTCCCCGTGGTAGATCGGGATTCCTGTTGTTTGCTGGGGGCTGGTTAATATAGGGAAAAAAGGAAAAAAAAGATATAAAAATAAAGAATAAAAAAGCATATTGGAAAATACATAGGGGGGTTCTGGGGGCCCCCGGAAAGGGCTTTGGGACCCTCGGAAAAACCACAGAATGAATGTTAGCTAGTCACCCTGTGGAAAGGATTGAAAGGGGGCAAGGGGCACGCTCCTATAATTTTGGGGAGGGGTAAAAGGGGTTTAGGAATGTGTGTCAAATAACGGGAGGTCATTTTTTCATCCGCTGTCTGGTCATACTCTTTTTTAAACGGGTTGCTAAGGTGACAGGCAATACCCTGGCAGTGCCCCAAACAAACCGCGGGAAAAAGGGATCGGGGGTAAAACCTCCATATCCCGCTCCATGGGGGTTTGATGTAGGATTCTGCTGATAATAAACAACAAGTCACCTGAAGCTGTAACCGAATGGGGGAGGGGAGGGGGGCGGGGTTTTCGGGGGCTGAGTCATTTTCGCTGAGATCCTGCCACTTACTTGGAAAAACAATTGAACCAGTCAAACAGCCCCCCAAGGTCCTAAAAACCTAATGTTAAAAGGATTATTTTGGGGATCCCCAGGCTCCTGGGCGCTTGGGTCAAAAGGCAGGCCCCCTAAAAAGCTCATTGAAAAAAACAGGATTAGATTTTCATGTGGAAGTGGAATGGACAGTGGGGTAGATGGCCATAAGGAACTGGAGATAAGGGAGGGATACAAGAAATTAGAAAAATACTTGAAAAATACACGGGGTTGTTGTAATGGGTTCCTTTTTGGGATGGATTTTATGACAGATGGGAATTGGTTTTTAAAAAGACCCACTTTGGGAAGTGGCACAGAACGGAATATTTTTAGTTCTGAATTTAAAGAATAAAAAGGTAAAAAAGGCTGCTTATAGCTTTACAGAAAGTGCAGGCTGATGGACCCCAGTCTGAAGGAAGGGGGAAAGGGGTGATAATAAAAGACCCTTTATATCCGGTCTTTTCCCCCAAACACTTTCCCCAAACCCCCCTTCCCACTCCTTTTTCCCCCTTGCCAAGGGTCCCTGTTTAATGCCCAAGTTATGATGATTTCTTTGATGAAAATCAGCGACCCCTTCTACTTAAATTGATGATGGACTGCGGCCACTTGTTGGGGGCTAGGGGAGGCTCTTCAACTTACATAAAAGCCCCCCATTTCCGATAGAACAAGACCCTCAGAGATGCCCCCTAAAAAACCACCCCGTTTAAGCCCCCAAAACCTTTTAAAACCCACATTTTCATGCCCTTTTTGGGGTCCCTAACCCCCAAACGCCCCCAAACTCCCCCCGGGAAATGCTAACCCCACTACTGTAATGAACCCCAATGGAATATTCAAGGCTAAAAAGGCGTGTGTAAAAATTGCCTTATCCTAAGGTAATCGGTGGTAGGGGAACAGGTGCACACTGGAAAATATGTACAAACCCAGTGCGCCAATGGACCCAATCTACAAAAAAGGTTGGGCACTACTTGGTACTGTCAATATGGGCAGCATAATAGAGAACAGTGGAGTGGAATGGGGGGAAGCCTGGTGGACAAAATAATGGGGGTCCTTTCCTTGCCCATGAACCGGAAAACTGCAAAATATAAAAGGGACCAACTTGTCCCTTACAGCTCCCAAAAAAAAAGAAAGATAAACGGTAGATGAATGGGCACACTGCATTCGGACTTGATGACAAAGCATTCGGCAGCAGCCCGAACCCTGCCAAAGCAGGGTTCCCCCTTTTTTTGTGTCAGGACTCAAAAATGATATCCAAAATAAAGTATCCGCCTGCATTTGGGTGGGGAAATCCCTTTTGATGAATTTAAAGACCGCGGAGCATGCTGAGCAGACTAAACAAAAAAAAGTCAGACACTCAGACCCAAATTAATGGCACAAATGAAATTTTTATGCAGGTGGGGGCCGCCAGGCAGGGGTCGTGGGCGGAAGGCGGATTTTTCCGGGACAGGGGGGGCTGGGGGGAGGTTGTTTTTTACTTTAATTTGAATTCGCTGCTCAGCCCCCCCCTCAGATTAAGCACTTACATCTTCCTATTCGATGGGACACTTCTCCCCCAAATTTCCCAATACTTCCTCCCCCCTTCCTTTACCGAAACCCGGGAAACTTTTCAGGGACCCCCAGCCCCTCTTGTTCCTTTGCTCACTTTCCATGCGCACAGATCCTTTTCGCTTTTTCTGGTAAAAGGCACAAACTACTTTTCTATTCCCCCGGCTAGGGGACTGTACCCACCTTTTGGGCAACCTCATGTTTTGCTGGTGTCAAACCTCTTTGGTTCAGCTTCATTTCATGGGTTCCCTTTTATGCAGTTTTTTTTAAATCAGCTCCCATGTTAATCTGTTGGACGGATCATGACTAAGCTCTCCCTCTCTTTTCTCTATCCCACAGGGGGTTTTTTCCTATTCCTAAACCCCCGCCCAAACCTCCCCCCTACTAAGCCCTCTTTGCAGCCTGGACCCTGCACCCTCACACCCATTCTCCCCAAAACCCTACCTCTTTTTTTCCCTTTTTTTTCCCCTTCAATCCCCCAAAACCCCCTGCACCCCCGTCTTCCTTGCTGAAGTGGAAAACCTTGGTTAAATCTTTTCTCTTTATAAGCCCCGAGACCCCAAATCCCTTTCATTTTTAGAGGCTGGCATCTCCCCCTACTTCGACTAACGTGGGGCAGTTATTTAAAAAAATTTCCCTAGTCAACCCCCCTTTACCTGTTTAAAGGCTTTGGGGTTTATGGCATTTTGCCCCAAAATTTAAGTTAATTTCAGTTGTTCCTAGGGCACCTTTGTTCCAAATCCCACTTTCTTTCTACTATACCCACATCCGCCCGCTATTTTCTGTTATTACCTTGTAAGCTTTTTTCTGTTCCCCGGGACACTCCCCTAATTCTGGTTTCTTTTTTCTTAAAACCGCCTTTGGGCATGGACCGTTTTGCCTCAGGGATATACAACTCCTTTGTATTTGGACAAACTCTTGCTCAAAATTTAAAAGGCTTTTGGCCGGGGAAAAAACAGTGTTTGATACAGTATGTGGAATGTTGTGTAGTAGTAGGAAGCAGATTGTCCGGGGTACTCAGCTATTGTTATTATTTTTTTGGGAAAAAGGCCACAAAATTCTAAAACAAAACTGGTTAATTCAAAAAAACTGTGAAATATTCAGGTCATGACATTTTTCGAAACAAGAGCCCCCCTCCCAGCGATCAAAAAACACCATTCAAAAAATCCCCACTGTTTGCCACTTGGGACTTTATTCTCCCCCATTCCTCTGTTTTGGGGGTGAAAAAGGGGGATATATGAATGCCCCACAACTCCGGAAAAAACAAACAGCCTATTTTTTTAAAAAATTGGATCCAGTGGCTGTGGGATATGTAGCAGCCACAACAGGGATTTGCCAGTCAAATTAGTGCTCATGGCCCCTTAGTGGTAAAAATGCCCCACGCCCCACACTCCATTTTTGTACAGGCTAAAAAAATTCCCCTTTACTACTGCTAAGGCAATACACTTTAAAATGTACCTGTACATTGTCAAAGCTTACCAAAGGTGCTCCACCTTTTGCTCGCGCTTTCCCAAATGAAAAAAAGGGGGGCCCCCCTGTCATGATAAATAATAAGGTTATAAAACCTGCCGACCTACAGGGAAAAAACCAAATTTCTTAAGTTTAAGCGCCCCAGGCAGCTGGTTAACCCCCACCTGAGCTTGCGTTTTCAGAGGGAAAATTGTAACATCTATACGATTCTAGATATGCTTTTTTGGGGTCTGCCCTATCATGGGGGAATGGCTCGGGGGTTCAAGAAGTACTGGCAAAGATTCAGCATCAAAACTAAAAAAATTCTTAGAGGCCATAAAGAAACCATCAAAGAGCGATGTTAAATTTAAGCTCACACGGAAACAGGATCCTGTCGCAAAGGAACCATTTGCGATATCTTCCAAAAAACGGTATAATAACACACCAACCTTTTTTCCAACGGGAAAAGATCAGGACACTGATAATAAATTATTTTTTTGAGTGCAACGGACCGAAAGAAAATGGTCAAGAAAAGGGTTCCTCTGATGGGTTTGGGCCCATAAACAAAAACAAAAATTTCCTTCCTAAAGCTTCTTTTCAGGTATGGAAAAAAACACCCATGGCCTGACCATGCTGGAAAAGCGCCATGGTTCTAGATTTGAAAAAAATTGGGGAAACTGTAGGTTTCTTACATATGCAGAGAGTTCTGCAGGTGCGGATTTTGTCAAAAGTTTAATTGGAAAGGGCACCCAGGTAATCCCCCTTTCACCTAACCTATGGGTCCATTAACACCTTCAAATGGACTTCATTAAAAAACACCATCAAATACCGATACTGTTTATAACTGTTTATGTGTTCTCCTGATGGTGGAACTTTCTCCAAACATCAGTCCAAAACTGTGGCAAAAGCGATAAAGGGAAAACATTCCAAGATGGGGGAATACAAAATTCAGACTGTAATGGTAGTCATTTTAAATTGATAATTGATTCGGTTTTTGATAAATTTACATCATTATTAAATACCATCCTCAGGTGGGGGGATAGAGAGATGCAATGGGACCGTGAAATCTAAATTCAAAATCTGTGGCAAACAAAATTTGGGCCCGATGCTCTGCCCCTGGTTTATGGGGTAAAAGGGGAAAAACACATCCCCCAGTTGGGCTTGCCATTCAAAATTTTGACGGGGGGCCCATGCCAGTGGATAGTCATAGGTAATGTTACACGCTACCTTTGGGCAAGTCTTTTTTCCAGTCTTAAAGGGCTCAAAGGTTTCTCTGGGAAAGGGTCAGGCAGGTGAACAGGCCTGGGGAACTAGTCCTCCATCAAAGGACCCCCGATTCTGTTAAACCTGGATTTGTTGGATATCAAGGAAACATTGCATCACCCTCGTGGAAGGACTTTCCCAATTCTCTTCAACACCCAAAGCTGTTAAAGTTGAGGACTGCTGTTTGTTCACATCTCACTTGAAAAAAATGGCATCCTTGATTGTGGTATCCTTTTTTGCTGCCATATCCTGAAGTGAAAACTGGGTTAACTGGATAATTTACTTTTTTCCTGGTGTTTCATGGACATGTGAACGGTCGCCCTGTGATAAGATGGCATCCAGTTCAAGGGGTTTCCCGTCCCACAATTTTGATGGTGCCAGATGACCATGACCGTGTTGGAAGTGGGTTAGAAAATGGATAGACTGATAAAAAGTATGAAAAACGCTTTTTACAGCACAGCAAAAAAAGCTGGGTTTTTTTTTCTTCCTACAGATTATTTTCTAGAACATAATAGTAAAATTGTATGACTTTTAGCTATAAGAACAACAATATTTGGACATTTTAGGGTGATTTTTTCCAATCAGGGGGGTTCTTGTGCTGTTCCTGTTTCAGGTTTCTGGGGGCTCATTTAGCTGAGCAGCCACTGTTTTGGGTCCCGGTCAGAACACACCCCCATCAATCTGGGTTAAAGGGGAAACCCGTTTTTATTTTCTTACAGTTCTTTAATCATTCTCCCTTTTTACCTTGTGTATTGTTCCCTTTTATAAGAACATTGTATCCCAATATTTTTCTGCCTCTATGGGAAAAGGGTTACTTTTTTCACAAAAAAATGTTCGACAACAACCCCACTCTCCTCCACCCACCCCCCATCCCCCCCTCCTACCCTTTCCCCTTTCCCAAACCCCCCCTGATCAAATATTTTTTGTTTGCTAAAAAGGGAAGACAATGTTTTCTTGTTTTTTTGTACTAACATGTCTGAGAGTAAGTTTAAAAAATATTAAAAGCATGCTTTGTTTTTGAAAAGAAAAAAATTTGTGCAAAGGACTCAAGGTCTGAGATTCCCCATTATTTTTATCCGTTTTTTCCCACGCATCCCGAAAGCCATAACAAAGGGAAAAAACAAGTTTTAAGGGACATTGAAGGCTAAGGTTTGGGATAAAAAAGTTTACGTTGCATTTTTTAATGATATTAAATCCCATTCTAGGGGATAAAACTGGACCCCACCCCCGCGGGGTTCCCGAAGAGCCCCGATTTATGTATATTTTATTGTCTGCTTTTTTTGAAACTCTTTCACCCCTGACTCTGAAAAAAAAAGCTGCTTTATAAACCCCCGCTTGGGTCTGAATTTTGCCCCCATCTTGTGATATTACGAGGTTCACTTTCCCCATCCTTCTGGCTATGATTTTGAAGTATTTTAACATCGTTTTTCAAAATGGGGTGGTCTGTAGATGCATTTTAATAAGTCCTTATTTTGTTTTTGGAAAAACGTGATTAGTGTTTGGCAAAAATTTAGAAATTTTTTTCCCCATTTCTGTAAATGTTGCAAAAGGGAAAAGGGGGAGCTACCAAGCGGGGGGGAAAAAATTTTT
>NW_024381830.1:0-18535 GCF_016835505.1 Polypterus senegalus
TTAACAACAACATTTGCCAGGGACATTGTCATACAAATGATGTAGCTCAAAGTGCTTTACAAGATGAAAAAAAGAAAAAATAAAATTAGGAAATACTAAGTAACAAAGAATAAAGTAAAGTCCAATGGCCAGGGAGGACAAAAAAAACAAAAAAACTCCAGACAGCTGGAGAAAAAAACAAAAATCTGCAGGGTTTCTGAGGCCAGGAGACCACCCAGCCCCTCTAGACATTCTACCTAACATCAATGATCTCAATCAGTCCTTGTGGTTTTCAGGCTTCACATGGAAGAATTAGAGCGATGATGGTCATGTGGACTCTGGCTTTCAATCCATCAATGTAGGGACTGCATGGCACGCTGATAAGGTGGTGGGGTTACAGATCACCACCACAGAAAACCCGGAAAAAGAACAACAGAGAAAAGTAGGGGTTAGTACAGTTTGGAACATGAAAATATAGGAGTTTACAGAGGCTTTTTAAATAAATACATACAAAAATAGGTAGATTAAATAAGTAAATATAATATACACTCACAATTTCGTTTGAACACACATGAAATCCTATAAAGCAAGAAGCATTCAAAAAGAAAGCGTTCTGAATGGCTGTCACAGTCCCAGTAGGCATTATTCACACATATAGCTGGCAATATAAGGAACCCACAATCATGTTTCTTGACACACTTCTGCTGATTGATTCGTTGGCTGAAAGTCCTCCATGTTGTTGTGTCAGAGAGGATGTGCAGCATTGTTCATAATGGCCCTCAGTTTTATTTTAACTCTCCCTTTGTTATGAACTCCATGATGTCCGAGTGCATCCTGTAACTAGGCCTGCCCTTTGAATTAGCTTGTTGATTGGTGAGCCTCTACTGAGGTGATGTTACCAGCCCAGCACACCATAGTGTAGAAAAATCACACTGACCATCACAGAGTTCTAGAAGATGAAGGATGTAATTTCCCACATTAAAGGAATGCAGTCTCTGCCCTTTCCTATAGTTTCTCTGTTTACAAGATCAGTCCAACCTGTAATTAAGGTGGACCCCCAAGTACTAGTCGGAGTGGACCACCTTCATCCACTCCTTGAATAGTGACCAGACATAGAGGCTCTTTGGTGCAGTGAGAGTCACAACTAGCACATAAATTGAGCACAAGAAACAAAATATGAAACCATTAGGGGTTCAGTGACTGTAGTGAGTGGGCTGAGTGTCCACACAGCAGTGATATGGGGAGCTGTTTAGCAACTGGTCAATGTGGCCCACAACTGCACCTTTATAGTCCTGACTGGCTGTTCTTTCTGATACTGGATATCAGTTTCTTGTGACCTGAATGATGATGTATGCTCCACATTGATTTTATCATCTATTCCTTAAATATATAGCTTTCTGGAGTGAGTGTCACTTTTCATGTACTTTGTAGTATATGCACAGCCTTAGAGGAAAGTCAGAAAGAAAGTTTGGTTCAGAACCAGGAGCTGAGGAAAGTTGTCATTAAAGAATTCTGTACAAGGTCAAACCGAGAAGTCAGAAACATCTGTTGACAGACAGAACACTCACACAAATGCATCCTGAGGTTTATTCACTAACTAACACGAAGATTTTATTTTACAATCACAGGAGAGTGACGTTGGTTTGAACTGTTCAACTCAACAACTTCTCTGTACTACTAGAATCATAAGTGTCATTCATAAATGCAGTTATCTGGGTGTAGTGGACTAAAATGCAATATTTCACCAGCGATAGGGGCTCAATTTATTTATTTTTTTCAGTGGGATCCCAGGACGCACCAGCCTGCCGACTCCACACACTCCGTCACAGAGACAGAAAAACAGCCAGTGATAAGGTAGAAACAATGAAATATAACTTCTCAAACTAAGAACCATCAGTTCTTTACGCGATATACAATAAGCACAAATTCAGCAGTAACAACGACTAAAAAACCACACACGGAGTAGTCCATGAAAAATGGCAACTGATGCAATGAAATAATGGAGTAATGTCCAGAGATCAGCCTGCTGTATGTGAATGTAAAGACAGTCCTTACTGTATTTCCTGAAGATGATAATTGATGAGATCAGGAGCGCTCCTTCTTCGAAGATCGCCATAGATCAAATCAGTCCTGTCAGTCAGATCCAACATACAACAAAATGGATTTTACGTTAGTATTTGACTGAGGTACTGAGCGGTAAGTGGTCACGTGACAAAGAGCGAGCGACTCAAAAGACTGGATGAATGAACTAATCAATTGTCTTTCCGGCTCAGACTGCATAGGTTAAACTTATGGGGCTGTCACGTGATGAAGCGACTCCAAACCGAAGACTCTGAGATGAACTAATCAATTCTGTTCCGACTCAGACTGAGTTGGTTAGCTTATGGGGCTGTCACTTGATGAGCGACGACTCGAAAAACCCGAAGACTCGGAAACAGGTGAATCAATAATTCCAATACAGAAACTATAGGAAGTTGCAAATGCGCAGGCAACTGACGAATCACTCCCACGAGAGGCACTCGTTCTTCCCAAGTCACATTAAAGATTCATTCAATGAACGAAGTCGCTCAACCATCTATCACTACCACATGGAGGTGCTACCATCATCTGCCCAGCTTCCTTGTGAAGCTTGCCATCCCGCCTACAGAGACCTACCGAAGCTGTCTGTTTGTCTGTTTGAGTTCGCTCTTCCTCCATTAATCAGGTTGAAACTTTGTAATCTCTTTGTATTTCTTTCAGAGTCTTCGCTGCATCCAGTAACCTGAGGTCTCGTCCAGTTGCAGCCATGACAGTTACACAGCCAGCAGCACCAGCATGTCTGACATCAAAGGCTAGGCATCTCGGTCTGAGTAAGTCCAGTTTGTGCATCCAGAAGATGACGCTTCACGCAGGAGAGGCCAGGCTTGGGCATTGTGTCCTATTTATTATATGCAACCGAGACATTATTGACAGCCAAGTGTTGAAAGGGACGGTCAAAGAACTTGTTTTCAAGGTCCTCCTTGATCCCACAGACTTCTCTGAATTTAACAAGCACGCTTTCTCTTCCAAGAGAAATCCACCCAGCCTCATCTCCTGAGCCATTCCATTATTTCCATGTGTGCATCATGTGGGTTTTGAAAAGAAATCCTGTACTGAAATTGAGCCAGCACTGTGTTTACTTTGTACAGACGGGTGAGGGCGTCACTTTGTCTTGGACATCTCTGCCAGCATAGTGTTTTTCTTGTTGTCTTGTGTACGTCTTGTGACCGCTTTTCCTGCTGCTTGTCCTACTCTTTTATGTAATCCTTAACTTTCGAGAGAGCAGAAAGGGGAGCAAATTCTTATCAGCGTTACCTCATTTGATGATTTCTCCTTTTTTGCTTTTTTTCCTGAATAAGAGACAAAGTAGTAAACTGTGATCCCCAAACAGGACGCATGCCACAGGTGTCTTGTAAATACTGTACATTTCCATACAGCCTCAAGTGATCTGTGTATATATTTGAATGCTTGGTGTCTCTTGGGCTGTGAAGATCAGAAAAAGCAATAGGAATGAAAATGAAAAGCACTCCGCCGTGAAGGAGGAGCACCAAACAGGACTGTTTTAGAGTTTGGCACCACTTTGTCATCTAGTGAAAGCCAATCAGAATGCGGATTCAAGATTGTGTGTTTGTGGGTGTGCCAGAGTTGGCGGGGCTCACCGTTTACAGACTCCTTTACCAGTGTGTGCTTTCCCACATTTGTCCATTTTCTTTCACAGCGATCCTTTTAATTTGCACTCCAGGTCACTCCGATTTACTACTGTACCTTTTAGCACTTTATGCGGCACGCTGCAGCACATTTCACTTTTTTGTATGATAAAAATTGAAAGAGTATATGTAACTAAAGTGTAATCTGAATAAAGCTCAGTCGGTGGACGGCTATATTTTTCAATTCTTGCTTTGCCTTCTTTCTTCTTCTTGTCTTTTTGCTAACAGTGATGTCTTGCAGGTGAAGCTAACTTTTGGTGGAAAAAGCGGAGTCGGTTTGTCTTCTCAGGGCTGCTGTGATCTAACACGCCATTCTTAGGGAGCTGACACCAATGGACCCAATGGAAAGGCGGAAGAAGCTGAACATCCTTACTTTTAACAAATTGAGTTTAAGAGGTGACGTCATTGAATTCAGGGGAAATGGTTAGGGGTCCGGGCCAGTAACGCTTCCTTCTTCATTGCACAGGGGTCCAGGCCAGTAAAACCTCTTTCATTTTTCAGGGGTCCAGGCCAATAACAACTCATTCATTGGTCAGGGGTTCAGGCCAATAACAGCTCATTGATTGGTCAGGGGTTCAGGCCAATAACAGCTCATTGATTGGTCAGGGGTCCCACCCAGTAACTACTCATTCATTGGTCAGGGTTCAGGCCAATAACAGCTCATTGATTGGTCAGGAGTCCCACCCAGTAACAACAACCTTATTGCCACTCCGGGGTCCAGGCCAGTAACTACTCATTCATTGGTCAGGGGTCCAGGCCAAGAACAGCTTATCCATTGCTCAGGTGTCCCAAACCAGAAACAACTCATTCATTGGGCAGGAGTACAGGGCAATAGCAGCTCATTGATTGGCCAAGAATCCCACCCAGCAACACCTCATTCATTTGTCAGGGGTCCAGGCCAATAACAACGTCTTTATTACTCAGGGGTCCAGGCCAGCAACAGCTAATTCATTGGTCAGGAATCCCACTCAGTAACAACAGAAATACCACCTTCATTGGCTAGCATTGTCCTTCATGTGATATCAACAGAAAGCATTTACTGAGATACAAGTATTTAAAATTAAAGAAAAGCAACTAAAACCATTACCAGAAAGAGATTCTGCTATGTATGTTTGAAAATTACCAGACAATAAAGTGACTGGAGGATAAACAGGAGTCAGAATACTGAGGCAGAGGTCTAAGAATACTGAGTGTCAAAGCCCAAGTGTGAACCAAACTCAAAATTGGAAGAAAACAGAAGCAAATTCAAGAACTTAAAGAAGAACACCAAAAACTTAGTTTATTCTTTTTAGCAATCTACAAAACTTGCATGAGGAAGTGACCCCCAGGGATTGACCTTTATACCCCTGTGACCCTTGACATTGCCACTAGTAACTGCATAGCTACTGTTAAAACAAAACCACTTAAAATGGTGTCATAAGAGAATGCAAAATAAAACATGAACACTTTAATGTCAAAATATCAAACAGCCTTAAAACTGAATAAATAACCCCCAAAACATGCACGGAAAGAAAAATCATAGTTAAGCTGCTATGCGTTAACTCCAGTCATCTCTCGAGCCTCGACTTCTATGTAAAAACGGGTTAAGCCTGAGTGTCTCTCAGATGAAGAGATGTTATGATCCGATGTAAGGGGACAGGATACTGCTGCCATCTAGTGGAGAAAATAACATCATGCTGCAAAAAAATACCATGAATATTTCAGGCTGTTTTGTTGCTCTTTGGTAACTCTATCAATATTCATGAGTGGGACGGACCCTTCAACCAAAAACATGTTATGGTGTGTAACCAAAAAGCTATAAAGACTTTTTTAGAACAAACAATTAGTGGAATCTCGTGGAAAGTGATGACCATGTGAACACGGAGAGTAACCACGGGGACAGCTTAAACACAATGACACTGCACGACCGAACCGCCATGATATGACTCAAGTCACATAAAGCTGCAGTGCGGTGCAAACTCTGTGTGTCCCGCAGGGGTCCGGCACCACTGATGACGTTACTTCCGTTCTCGGCCTATAAAGCCGCCATCTTTGACTACCTAACTCAGCTCTGTTTTGGACTTGTACTGTATGTGTGAACATCTCTTATCCATTGAACCGTTTTGCAGCCAAGGCACTACAATAGTATGGGCTGCCCCAAACCTTCTTGATGACTTTGTATCGTTTTTGTGACAACACACACAGACATAATTCCACAAATGGTATTTTTTCAGACTCGGGGAGGTCTAAGAAGTCGAGATTCATCAAAATCTTGAAATTGAATCTTTGGACGATTACAGTACTTTTCCTATACTTCGTGCACGAGAAAGTCCAAAATGTTGGTTGCACATAAGAATAGAAAGCAGTCATAGTTCCCACTTGCAGTGCAGAAGAGGTTGCCCACCTGAAATTAAGTCTGTTCAGGCCCGGCCAGTACTTGGGAGGGAGATCATCCAGGGCAGAGATGCCCAACTCCAGTCCTCGAGGGCCACAGTGGCTGCAGGTTTTGCTCCGACCCAATTGCTTAATAAGAAGCCCTTATTGCTCACTTTAGTCATCTCTCTGTTTAAGATTTTGAACCCTTATCGCTTATTTTAGTCTTTAGCTGTTGTCACACACGTGTGCATGGGAAGCAGCTGAAGGGCTTGGACAATACTGTTTATACATCTGCCCAGGGGGGGGCGGGGTACGCTGACGCTCTTTCTGAGTTCTCTGCAGGTCTTACCCGGGAAATCCCACCAGGAGCCGCCATTTCCAGGAAGGACACACCACCTCCGGTTCCGGCCCCAAGAATGAGGTCACTTCCGTTCCGGCCCCAAGGGTGATGTCACTTCCAGTTCCGGCCCAGAGGGCGCACATCATTTCCGCCCTCTGAGCTATAAAGCTCACTGCCTTTGCTTAGGCAGGCAGTTCTGTTTTGGACTCTGTTGTGTAAACTTGACTATGATGCCTCAAGCACGCTTGCAGCCAGGAAACCACTTAAGCGGGTGGCTGCCCCAAACCTTTCCGCCTCTGGTCTCTACTTATTACAGTGGCGTAGTCGCAGGATGGTGTCCCTGAAGAACCGGGACACCACCGACCTGGAACCAGGTGGGTGAGTACCGGGCCGAAGTTTCGGGCAGGGAGTGCGCGGGGGTCAGGAAGGACGCGTGCAGGCTCTGCTCCACGCAGCATAACCGGGGCTAACCACCCATCTCGTGGGAGAAGGTAGGGGGACCCACAGGCGTGGGCTGGCTTCTGGGGAACACACACGAGTGGCTCAGTATGCTCTCCTGGGCAGGAAAGCCGAAGTCACTTCCATCGGGACCAAGGTCCCTGTTAGCGATGGGTTATCCCCAGGCCAGGCAGGTAAAAGAAATATTAAACTGGGAGTTTAACCCTCAGTAAAGGGCTGTCAGAGCAGGCTATGGCTCTCTGGCAACAGGTGGGTGAGTGGCTACGACCATTTGAATTAAGCCCTTACAAATAGTGCAGCAAGTGGCCTGTTTTTGTTGCTGCTAACACCTACCCCAGGACTTTGCCCAGCCGGCCTGGGGCTTAATTCCATTCAATGGACGAGCTACTACAGCTCCTAAAAACACCAAGGCCGGCTGTGAAACCTGGGAGGGCAGAACAGCTGCTCTGTGGACTACCCGGGAGATATGTCCCACTAAAGCAGTCCCTTCCACGCAATCCAGAGCCTGTTCGAAGTTCGCGCCGCCTGGCTTGCGACCTGTCGGGGAACAAGGCGGACCGTAGGGGACAATGGCGGGGGTGTTTTGTGTGCCCTTAGCAATCTCTGGCGGATAAACATAATGGGAGAGCTTTATTATTAATGGACATATGGTAACAGCGCTGTTTGATTCCGGCAGTAACGTGTCTGTCGTTGCTCGCCGCTTTGTTCTACCGCAACAATGGATTAAGAAAAGACCAGTCTAAAATGTATACACGGAGATATCCGCCATATAATACCGCCCGATGTTACGTGTCTCGGAGGAACCTTCGGCGCTTATACGTGCGGTACACCCGATCCTCCGCTTCCGTAATCCTCGGGCGGGACTGGTCTGACAGTAACCGCATGAGGTTTAGAAAGCATTCCCTAAAAGCTTTTGGCCTCGTTATAGATGATAAAGACTCATCTCAAGCTGCTTCCACACCGTGTAATCAGCCGACAGGGAGTGAGTGGTAGGCCAAGAGAGTGACGGCGATACTCCCGGACCGTCGTCGGCTACTACGCTATCCACTAGCGCCCGGCAGCGAGGGAGGATTCTCCGCCTTGAGGTCAGACCGGACCCGCCTCTCTCTGAGTTGCACTTTCAGTTTAGAGCGACTCCGGCTTCTTTCAAGAGAGAACAGTGGAATGACGACTCTCTGAAGCACATAAAGAATGCAGTGGTTCTCGTTAACGGCCAACGCACGCATTTGCCCATGCCACAGGGACCTCACTTTGTCATGGATAATGAATTATTGTATCGGGTTGCTGAACATGAGGGGAAGGTCCGGAAGTTGTTGCTAGTCCAGCTGACCTACCGCGGCAGGCTTGCGAAGTTAGCCCACTCTCACCTTCTTGGAGGCCATCTCGGCTCCGATAAAACATTAGAGCGCATTAAGCTCCGTTTTTTTTGGCCGGGGATTAATGAGGAGGTTAGCCGCTTTTGCATTTCCTGCCCGGAGTGTCAACTGCGGCAAATTCCTAGGAAGGACCGTGCTCCTCTGATTCCCCTTCCCCTTATTGACGTTCCCTTTGACAGGATTGGGGTGGATATAGTAGGACCCCTGGAGCCCCTCAGCCCGAGGATATAAATATATACTCGCCTCGTCGATTATGCAACCCGATTCCCTGAAGCCGCTCCATTGCGCCGGCTACCACTAAAAATATTGCACGGGAACTAGTAGGAGTCTTTTCACGGGTGCGCAAGTATTCCTAGAGAGTCTTGACGGACTAAGGAACGCCTTTCACCTCGGAAACGCTCAAGGAGACTGCCAAGTTACTGAAAATAAAGTATTTAAAAACCTCGGTGTATCATCCTCAAACCGGATGGGCTAGTGGAGAGATTCAACCAAATCCTCAAGCAAATGCTACGTGAAGGTAGTCAGCAAGGATGGGAGGAATTGGGACCAACTCCTCCCCTTGTCCTCTTTGCCTACCGGGAGTCCTCAGTTCCCTACGGGTTCTCTCCCTTTGAATTACTATACGGAAGACAGCCCGGGGCTTATTAGATATTTTAAAAGAGGGCTGGGAAGGGGAGGCACAGCCCTCCACTATACATTTTGGAGTATATCGCCCAATTGCCGATAGATTTGATGTAATAAGACCTATACTAAAAAGTCATATCGAGGAGGCACAATCAGCACAGGCCCGCCTAGTATGAGCATGGGCGACCACTCTCCGGAGTTCCAAACCGGGGATCGCGGCATGGTATTGGTTCCTACTTCACACTCTAAACTGCTCGCACATTGGCTAGGCCCCTACGAAATTAAGGAGAGGAAGGGATTGGTCGACTATTTGGTGAAACAGCCCAACCGCCGACCAGCTGAGCGTAATATATCATGTAAACCTGCTGAAACCGTGGAAGGAGAGGATCCGATCCCTCCTCCGACAGCTCCTGCTCTCTCTCGCGGAAGTAAGTGCCCTTAATTTCGGCTAACAGCTATCTCCCAGACAGAGACAGGAGCTCAAGCAGCTATCCGCTCGGTCCCAGAGGTGGTAAGTGAACAACCAGGTCGGACCTCTCTGATTGCACGCATATAGTGACTGACCTGGGGTGATCGCCCGTGAGCCGACCCTACAGACTCCGGAGGCAAAGAAAGTAGAAGTGGAACTGGAAATCAAGCGAATGCTGGCACTAGGAGTGATCAGAGGAAAGTAGTAGTCCCTGGTCCAGCCCCATGCGCCTTGATTGCTAAGCCTGACGGCAGTTGGAGGTTTTGCAATGACTTCCGTCCGCTCAACCAAGTTTCCCGATTTGATGCTTATCCCATGCCTCGCGTGGACGACCTCCTCGAGAGACTGGGACCAGCCAAATTCTTGACTACACTTGACATGACAAAGGGGTACTGGCAGGGTTCCTTTAACGGAGTCAGCTAAGAAAAACCGCGTTTAGCACTCCTAGCGGACACTGGCAGTATCGTGTCCTTCCATTCGGTTACACGAGCCTGCGACTTTTCAGCGCCTGGTGGACAAAGTGCTCCGGCCCCATAACTCGCTCTGTGTTGCCTATCTGGATGACGTTGTCATCTATTCCAGCACCTGGAAGGAGCACATACAGCAGGTCACAGCAGTATTACGGACATTGGGAGGAGGTCTTCGTGATCAACCCCAAGAAATGTTACTTGGGTTGAGAGAAGCCAAATATTTGGGCTACCTAGTGGGCCGGGGTACTGTGAGGCCACAGTGTTCCAAGTTGCAAGCCATAATGGCCTGGCCCCGTCCGCAAACCAAGCGGCAAGTCCAATCCTCCCTCGGTTTGGCCGGTACTACCGCCGGTTTGTGCCTCGCTTCTCCGAGAAGCGAGCGCCTTGACCGACTTGACAAAGAAAAGAGCTCCTAATACGGTGGTATGGTCTGATAAAGCGGGGCTGCATTCAGTGACTTAAAAAGGGCTCTGACTTCAGCACCTATCTTAATCTCCCCTAACTTCTCTCTCCCTTTTGTCCTCCAGACGGACGCTTCGGACACAGGCTTGGGAGCCGTGGTTGAGCCAAAGCGCCGACGGTGTTGAACACCCGTTATGTACCTGGAGCGGAAACTGTTGGACGGGAGACCAGGTACGCGGCGGTGGAGAAGGAGGCTCTGGCGATCAAATGGGCGGTGGCGAAGCTGCGGTACTACCTCTTGGGTCGCGTGTTCACTCTGGTGACGGATCATGCGCCTTTAAAGTGGATGGGCCCTTCACAGGGAGTCAATCCGCGGGTCACGCGGTGGGTTTCTTGACCTGCAGCAGTACAAATATACGCCGCTCATCGACAGGGGTCCCTTCATGCCAGCGCCGATGCCCTCTCCGGGCCCACGACCACTCGGTGCAGGTCGCCCGACCACGGGTCTGGGCTGAGGGGAGTCTTGTCACACTGCACGTGCATGGGAAGCAGCTGAAGGGCTTAGACAATACTGTTTATACATCTGCCCGGGGGGAGCGGGTACGCTGACGCTCTTTCTGAGTTCTTTCTGAGCAGGTCTTACCCGGGAAATCCCACCAGGAGGCCCAATTTCCAGGAAGGACACACCACCTCGGTTCCCGCCCCAAGAATGAGGTCACTTCGGTTCGGGTCCCAAGGGTGATGTCACTTCCAGTTCGGCCCAGAGGGCTTACATCATTTCCGCCCTCTGAGCTATAAAGCTCACTGCCTTTGCTTAGGTAAGGCAGGTGTTCTGTTTTGGACTCTGTTGTGTAAACTTGACTATGATGTCTCAAATGCGTTAATGCGTAGCCAGGAAGCCAATTAAGCGTGGGTTGCTGCCCCAAACCTTTTCACGCCTCAAGTCTCTACTTATTACACTGTATTCTCAGGTTTTATTGACTCCTTATGAGCAATAACTTGCAAATGACAAAAGAGGGCAGCATTTCTCTATTTAGTTTGTTACCATTTACACCTCTGTGTGTATTTATCAGGCACTATTGGGTTTAATGAAATACTTGGAAGGAAAAGTGAAGAGAAAAAAGTGAAGGACTGAGAACTACTCCTCCATTTTGGCCTTCAAATCATTTTGATAATAATCCTTAGAAAGGCAAAGAAAATCTAGGGATATGAGAATGACTGGACACTCAACAAGCCAAAAATTAGAATTATTGGCAAGAATTGCTTTCTAATTAAGCAGCCAGGGTTGGAACAAAAACCTGCAGCCACTCGGCCTCCAGGACTGGGATTGAGGACTCCTGATCGAGGAGAAGCTTGGGTTGCTGCTGAAAGAGGTGATGGTGAGGCCAGCAGGGGGCACATATACTATAGTCCAGTGATTCCCAAAATTTTCTGATTCTCAGCGCCCTTGTTGAATCCAGGTTTTCCCAAGGTGCTACCCCCTTCAAATTCTAATTTGCCAAAATAGCCATACTACTTTTTAATTAAAGGGTTAAGTAAAATAAATAAAACACATATTTAAGTCAAGTCAAGTCGGGAGCATCCACCACATGACAAACAACTCGGGATCCCAGTTTACGTAACCCCCAGGCAGACACGCGGTCCATTCCCACCCTCTGAAAAAGACCCTCTATCTCGCCGTAGCCAGGTGTTACGTGGGCAACCCCTTGGCCTGGTCCAGCCACTTGGGTCCCCAACAATGAGGATCTTATGAGCTGGATCACTCGGGAAAACGCCGCCATTACGGCCCAAACTGCACGTAAATGACGCTCCCTCATTAATGCAGGTCGTGTGCCTCATTCGGACTCCATGAGCAACACAAAGTCAAAACCAACAGTACCCAAGAATTCTCTGAAGAGAGGCAGCACATGAAGGGTCCAGTCTTCATCTCAGGTCACTGGATAGCGTCCATGTCTCACAACTATATAGCAAGACAGGAAGCACCAGGACTCTAAAGTCTTGGACCTTCATCCTTTGTAGATGATTGGGAGCGCCACACACCCATTTCTAGCGACCTCATGACCCTCCATGCTCTCCCAATCCATCTACTGACTTCATAGGAAGAGTCACCAGAGACATGAATGTCACTGCCGAGGTAATTAAACCTCTCAAAAAGGCCAACATTCTCTCCGCAGACTGACACACTGCTGATGGTCGTGCCCAAGAGGTCATTAAAGGCCTGATGTTGGCTTTTATCGGGACACTCACAAGCCCAGACACTCAAACTCCTCACTCAGTCTCGAGTCCCAATCAGAGCCTCCATGGAATTTATGAAGATCACAGCATGCGCCAGCAAAGTCAAGATCAGTGAATCTTTCTTCACCAACAGATGCCCCACAGCCACTGGACCCCACGCATCTTGCCCAACACCCAGTCCATACAAGCACTGAACAGAGTAGGAGCAGAACACACCGCTGATGAACACCAGAATCAACTGGGAAAAACAAAGAGGTTCTGCCTCCACTATGGCAGGGCGTATTGAAGATCACAAAAATTGTACAGCCATCCTAAGCTATATCATTCTTCTACTTTACTTGCGTTCACTCTATCGCTACTTTTTTTCTCTTGCAAACTTACGTCACTCACGCGTGCTTTCTGAGAACTTTTTACTAAACCCTACGATGGCTGTAAAGCGTACTGCTTCTTCCTAAGCCTTCTGACAATAAAACTAAAAGCGCCAGAGGAAGATGCTTACTATCCAGGAGAAGGTGAAACTCTTGGATATGATTAAAGATGGTAATTACCTACAAAAAGCCTCCCCACGCCTTTAAGAAAAGACAGAAGCGCCAGCAACTGCCTATCAAGATGTTCTTCAGCAGCGCGCCCAGACACCCACTGCCTACTCCTAGTACTTCTTCACTGAAGACAACAAGCAGCATCTGCTGAAGATATCTGCACCACCTCTGAAGACTCTCCAATTGAGGTCGTGCCTTCATAGGTTAGTGGTTGTGTGTAATTAAATGTACAGTACAATAATCTACTGTATAAAAGCATTCAGGATTGTCCTTCCGTCCGTGAGTGCAAAGCGTGAAGCGGTATTCCCGCTTATTACAGACATACTACTAGTAGTTTGAGGTACGAAGCTTAATGCATGTGAGCAGAGTTCTGGTACTCTATCGTTCAATTGTTTCTTTTTGCAGCTGCGCTGGAAAAATAGACAAAAAGTAATGTCTCTGGAAATAATTAATGTTGATGGAGTACAAATGCCTCGCAGCGTAGTAAATATCAGGGGAGATGGTGTTGCTTATTCTCATCTATAGCTTATTTAGTGCATGAAATTCGCTCTTAGCTGAGGTACAGATTCGGGCTGACATTGTACGACTTTGGACAGGCACTCTGAGGGGATAAAAAAAACTTAGGTTTTCAGGAGATGTTATGAATGGCGCTTTGATGTTCTCATCCCTACACTTACATGCCTGATGTACACATGGAGCGCCTAAAAATTGAGGATGATAAAGTGTCGTAAAAGGCGAAAGTGCCTTTCTTCTTAATATGATATTTGTAGCGCTCTAACATGTCTTATTTTCTCTTATTTTTTGTCTAATATATTGGGTAATACGAGTGTAATGGTGACTAAAGGGTGTTATTTCATGTCTAGAGGGCTCTAATAATGTTAAAAATGTATTTAGAAGGTCGTAAACAGGTTTTCTATAATTCTTTTTCTGCTTTAAAAATATTCGATTTATAAATAAAGAATCCTACTGTAAAATTCATTTATCACGGTAGAGTCTAGAGCGGATTAACCAAGTTGTAAGCGAGGGTTCACTGTAATTGATCAAATTCAACTAATTCCTAATTAGCGGGAGTGTGGTGTAGCAGGTCCACGGCTACGGTAAAGATTGGCTGACTTTTAAATAACCCATTGCCCATGTCAGTCTCCATGATGGATCGGCTACCTTAAGTAGCTGATGGAGTAACTGGAGCGAGGCGCTGCTGTGCGTGAGGATTCGATCGTTCTCAGTTGCTTAATCGGCTCCCTGCAGTCTTTGGATGAGACGATGCCATGTAAGAATGAGCTGGCACAGAAGGAGGGGAGAAAAAGAGAGCGAAAGGAAAGGAAAAGGCTTGGAGAGCGAGAAGCGTGGCATTGGGGCGAAAGAAAGAGGACGAGCCTTCCAGCCAGAATAAAATGAGAGAAAGTCGGTGCGATCTGATGTGCCACCTTGTAATCGCCAGCAATGCATTGCTTGGTATTGATGCCTGCTTATAAAAACTACCTTTTAACTTTCTGGTAAAGTAGTCATGAGCCATGAATAAAGAATGGGACCCAAACATCCTCTGAGAGCAACTCCTCCCAACCATCCAAGAACAGTTTGGTGACCAACAATGATGGAGCACCGGGCCATAAGGCCAAAGTGAGAACCTAAGTGGCTCGGGAACAAAACATCGAACTTTGGGGTCCATGGCCAGGAGGCTCCCCAGACCTTTTATGCCATTAAGAACTTGTGGTCAATCCTCTAGAAGCGGATGGACAAACAAAACCATGTGATAAGGTTTGGGGAAAGAAACCACCTTGATTACCCCCCAAAACTCTTGACATAACGTTCTGTGAACAGATGAGTCGAAAGCGGAACTTCATTGAAGGCAAGGGTCCCTTGACATGTGGTGTAAAGTTAACTGAGCCTCCCACAATAAGAACAACACGGTGACAGTCAAACATGGTGGTTGGTGGTGTGACGGCGTGGAGGTGCTTGTGCTGTTCCGGCGTCTGGACTCTCTCTACTAGAAATGGGCGGACGAAGAAAACCCGCCTTCAGTCTGCCGATCTGAAGCTTCGGCTTTGCAGTTGGGTGATTGCAGCAGGACAACACACCGGCGCGCCAGAGCAAGTCCGCTTCTGAAGGGATGTACGAGAATGGAGGTTTTGGAGTCCCGACTTAAACCCCATTGAGATGTTGCGGCCGTTCATACACAACTGAATTAAAACAACTCGGCCAAAATGTCTCCACAGCGATGCCAAAGCCTGATCTCCGGTTACTGGAACGGCTGGACTGCAGTTGTTGCCAGTAGGAAGTATTAGATGTAGGGGGCAATTACATCAGATATACCAGCCATTAAGTTCTCCGTGGATAATTCAGGAGTTGATTTTACCAAACAATTTCTGGTATTTTTATGATGCCGGTCATATAAGTCAAAAGCGGAAAGCTCACGCTATTGGTCCAAGAGATTAACGAGGTTAGCAGCCCACCAGAGAGAGAGAACCACGGAGCACACGGCCTTTATTTCTGTGTCTTGTGCCTCACGCACCACTGCGGTAATACCCGAACTACTCCCAAGCGACGCGTTTGCACTGTTTTGTGTTTTTTGTATCTTATATCCTCATACGCCTTTATTATAAGATCATCCCTTATCTACTGATGGAGCGCTTCGATCAGAAGGAAATATGAAGCTGGTTTTGAATTAAAGCGTCATTGAATGGCAAAAGAAATTGTTAACTCGCTGCTGCAAATAAAATTCTGATGTGTCTGAGAAACTGGTGCGAGATGGAGGAGGCAAGAAGATGTAAAAAAAATCAAGTGTTGCATTTTTGAAACAAGCGTATAAGTCGGGGTAAGATTTTATGATCGATTTTGGGTTTCAAGACCAATCGACTTATATATGAGTATATATGTACTCTTTCACATGGGCGATGTAAATCTAAGTGAATGCTATCCCTCAGTAAATCAAATCATCATTTAAAAACCGTGCACCGTGTTTACTCAGATTGTCTTATATGAAATTTGCTTGGCGGTCGGAAGCAATTAAATGTTACAAATATCTGAAAATAGCAGAAGTCAGGAAAGGGGGGATCCTGTGTGCGTGACTCTCGCCCCATGTGGTTTGTAGTGATGGATCGAGAAACAAATTGGAAAAGAACAGAAACGTCTATGATCAGCCAATGCTGACAATAGCAAGCAGTGTCAAAATGTCCGTGGACAAAGCTCCGTCACTCGTGTCACGCTGTCGCCGGTGTCTGTTCATCCAGATGTCTGCTCAGAATGCTCAAAGCGCATGCATTTTCTACTAAAATATTGTTGAATCATTATTTCCAGAAAATCCTGAGGATTACGCGCTGATGCTGTTCACGCTGGGCTCCCTTCACTGACGCGTTTTGGTGACAGTTTGCTGTGGTCCAGTGTTGGGTCTTCATAGACGTCCGGTCCGTCAGAAACGTCATTATCTCCGGGTCGCGCAGAAGATTGCAAATATATCTTGGCCATCACTGCAAACTGCATGGGGTAAGCAATATGCAAAAAGAATGTCATTTTTGGGCAAAGTGTCCTCCCTTTCATGATGTGTGAGTGCAGCAGGGACCTGCAGATTAGGGCTTGACCCTCAGTACCGCACACAGACCTGTTCGTTCACACCAAGCGCTGGTCCCAGCAGCTTGAGGCACACTCCACATACATGACTGTGTAGCAGTCACGCGTGACACTTGTATTCACATCATCAGAAAGAAGGTTTACCGTATTTATTTCTTTTATGGTGGGACTCCAGGGACACAGCCAGTTTTGACTAGGAACTTCATACACACGACCTTAGAGAAACACTAAGGCCAATGAATCGACAAATAATGAAACAGACAGCATTAATGAAATGAATGAGGAAAAGAACATGCAATACACTACAGAAACGTTGGAAGGCACACGGCCCTGCCCTTGACCCCCCACAAAGTGACAACAATTCAAAAGACAGCTTTCGACGATAATAAACACTAATGCTCGAAACACAGTGCAAGCACTCAGCCGCAAGTAGAAGGCGAGGGGCGGTGAGTGGAAAATCTCCTGTGAACGGCTTCACTGAGCAAAGTAAATTTTGTCCTACCAGCTTCCTGGCGAGGTGTGGGATGAGGGGATTGGGAGAGATGAGCCCTGGTAGAGACGAAGTCTAATCTGTACAAAACTCACATGGACAGGCAGGTTCAAGATAGAAAGACATGAAAGGCACTATATAATAGACAGACAAATAGATATAAAGGGACTATATGATAGATAGATAGATAGATATGAAAGGCAATCTATATAATAGATAGATAGATATAAAAGGCAATATATGATGGAAGGATACATAGATAGAAAAGGCACTATATGATAGATATGAATAAAGGCACTATATAATAGATAGATATGAAAGGCAATATATGATGGATAGAATGGATGTGAAAGGTAACTTTTATAATAGATAGATAGGATGTGAAAGGTAATATATGATAGGATAGATACATAGATAGATATGAAAGGCATTATATGATGGATATAGATAGATAGAAAAGGCACTATATGATAGATGGATGTGAAAGGCACCTATAATAATAGATAGATAGATAGGATAGATATGAAAGGCACTCCAGAAAAGATAGATGGATAAATAGATAGATATGAAAGGCACTATATAACAGATAGATAGATAGATGAAAGGCAATTATATAAGATAGATAAATAGATGTGAAAGTAACTATATAAGATAGATAGATGATTAATTTTAGTATAGATAGATGTAAAGGCACTATATATAGGGATAAATAGATAGATGAAAGTACTATATAAGATGATGGATAAATAGATAGAATGAAAGGCACTATATAACAGATAGATAGATAGATAGATGTGAAAGGCACTTTATGGTAAATGTAAATTACAAGAGAGATTTATAGATGTGAAGGCACTATAAATGTAAATGACACTGTATAACACATAGACAGTTACATATACTGTAAAGGCACTATATTATAAATGTGAGTGACACTAATAGATTTAAAGAGAAATATTAAGCACTTTGTGATAGATGTGAATGATACTATATAAATAACAGATAGACATGAAAGGCACTATATAAAAAGATAGATAGATATTTTATTTATCCCATACATACAAATATTCTGACAGGATCAATAATCCAAGCTAAACTCATGGTAAGCCAAGTGGCTAGAGAACTAAATATGAACAGACAGATGGAGGATTTTTCTGGTGTCTTGCCAGTTCCTTTCCAAACAGCCTGCTGGCTCAATCTTTTCTTAGCTGCCAGGGCTGCTGGGATATGTAGTTCTATTTGTTGGACTGCTACATTCGCTTATACATTGTAATAAACAAAATTGCAAAAGAAAATTGTTGGGGCAAGCAGTCCTCTTAATGATAACAGAGTTCCAGTGATGATGGGGCCATTGTGTTTCCTACTGTGCCTTGAAAAGGACTTAGGGGCTTAAGTTGACACCACATTTTCATGAATGTGCAGAAGTGATCAAAAGACAAAAGGTTAAATTGTAAAAAGTGTTGAATATAACATTAGAAGAAGATCGTGGTTGCTAAAAACACACAAAA
>NW_024381831.1:0-5581 GCF_016835505.1 Polypterus senegalus
ATCTACAATTGGAAAATGGCACATTAAGTGGCTGTGGAGCGCTTAGCTATTACTTGTGGGGCGAAACTTCACTTTGGTAACTGATCATGCTCCACTCCAGTGGTTGGTACCGACAGAAAGATACAAACTCTCGTCTAATGAAGATGGTTTCTGGGTTTACAACCTTACAGTTTCACAGTAAAGCACCGACCAGGTTCTGAACTCGTCAGCGTGACGTGTTATCACGACTAAATGAACCTAGTACAGAGAGGTCGCTTGATTCACAGGAATGTGAATAAAGCTGAGGGAGGTGTGAGCTGGAGGGCTGATTGCACCCAAATGAGACAGGCGCCCTGGGAAAACCACAAACCCTGAAACACTGACTACATTGCCTTATCCTTGCACTATAACACTAATACAAGCCTAGTACTCCATGAACTTATAAACTTTGCCTAGCCTTACAGTTGAATTGATTGTTTGCTTTTATCTCTCTGCTCTAAGCTGAACTGTTATATCTGACTTGTCATGGAGACACGTTTAAGCTCATGTGTTTGAGGTGTCTAGATAAAATCCTTTTTTCTCGACCTTCTGTGTCTCTGTGCAAATCTTGACAGCGTGACAATATATAAACTCTCAAAAAATTAAAGGAACACTTTGAAAACACATCAGATCTCAATAGGAAAAGAAATCCTCCTGGATATCTATACTGATATAGACTGGGTAATGTGTTAGGAACAAAAGGATGCCACATTGTTTGATGGAAATGAAAATGATCAACCTACAGAGCCCTGAATTCAAAGGCGCCCCAAAAATCAGAGTGAAAAAATTACGTGGCAGGCTAGTCCATTTTGCCAAAATTTAATTGCAGCAACTCAAAATTATGCGCAGCACTTTGTATGGCCCCTGTGTTCTTGTATACATGCCTGACAACATCGGTGCATGCTTCTAATGAGATGACAGATGGTGTTGTGGGGATCACTGAGCTCCTGGACAGTCTGAGGTGCAACCTGGTGGCATTGGATAGACCAAAACATAATGTCCCAGAGGTGTTCTGATGTTAGGTCAGGAAAGTGTGGTGGCCAGTCAATGGTATCAATTCCTTCATCCTCCAGGAACTGCCTACATACTCTCACCACATGAGGCCAGGATTGTCGTGCACCAGGGCCACTGTACCAGCATGGGTCTGACAATGGGTCCAAGGATTTCATCCTGATACCTAATGGCAGCCAAGGTGCCTTTGTCAAGCCTGTAGCGGTCTGTGTGACCCTCCATGGATATGCCTCCCCAGACAATCATTAACCCACCACCAAACTGTTCATGCTGAATGATGTTACAGGCAGCATAATGTTACCATAGCTTCTCAGACCCTTTCACTTCTGTCACGTGCTCAGGTGAACCTGCTCTCATCTGTAAAGCACAGGGGCACCAGTGGTGCATCTGCCAATTCTGGTATTCTATGGCGAATGCTAATCAGAGCTGCATGCTGCTGGGCAGTGAGCTCAGGGCCCGATGGGGACATGGGGCCCTTGGGTCACCCTCATGAAGTCTTTCTGGTTGTTTCATTAACACCACAGCAGCTGAAACTGATTAACAACCCCCTCTGCTACTTAACTGACCAGATTAATATCCCATAAGTTTCATTGACTTTATGCTATACTCTGATTAAAAAGTGTTCCTTTAATTCTTTTGAGCAGTATATATATATATATATATATATATATATATATATATATATAGTGGACTCGACCCAGACCCAGACAGGCGGGCATGTTGTTCTTCAACCACCACGTGTTTATTTACAAATATACAATACTTATGGTCACTAAGACCCAGTCCAATGTACACAAACACCCAACCTCCAGTCCTGGCCACAAATGCCTTTTTTCTCGGGCGCCTCCACACTCTTCTCGTGCCTTGTCCTCCTTCCACCCGACTCTAGCCTCGAATGAAGGGAGGCGGCCTTTATACGCTCCGGATGAGCCCCAGGTGGTTCGCGGCATTCCCTCGATGGCACGCCCCAGCGTGGGGCGTGCCAGCTGTTCTCCGGCAGCTCTCCAGGTGCCTTCTAAACCCTTCCTGGTGTGGAGAAAGTGCTGAGGTCACAAGTCCCCAAGGCATTGGAGCCTCCTGGCGGTGACCACGGGCCCCTACGGGTGGGGCTTCCATGCCCTGAGCCCGTGGCCCCAAAGCAACCTGGGCGGCCCCACGTGATCCCAGATGGGCTGCGCCCACTTCCGGTCGTCGAGGCGTCCGGCGGGTCGGTCGCCCTTGGCATCAGCGACTATATATATATATATATATATATATATATATATATATATATATATATATATATATATATATACTGAGTACATTTTTTACATAAAATATATGTTGTTGTACCTTGTATAACTGAATAACCTTTATGGCACAATAACAATTCAATACATTTATGGTCACTACAGCACTACAGCATTTGGATTTAATAATCTTCATGTGGAAAAAGGCTGACTCGCATAAATTAGTAGAACCAAATAATGTAATCAAGAAGGTAGCTCTTGGAAGGACTTCTTGTGTTAATGATCGAGTGACTCACCGGAATGATGCTACGGTCGTCTGCCTTTGCTTTTGAATTCAGCCGGTAAAAAATGCGGCTGTCAGATTAACCTCGATTTTGTTCCCTCTCTTTTCTCTTTCTCAGATTGCTTTTCAGAAGGAAGTCAGGTTCGTAGTTTTTATGAATAGTTGAAAGTGCCTTTCCACATTTTCCTTCTTTAAAACAGCAATGATAGATTAACAGATCAGACAAAGCGCGCCGATTGTGACATTGTGAGAGAAAAAAAATCCTTTTCCCAATTCCACATCCAGCCATAAACTAAAATTTTTTTTTTAAATCCCTTCTTTAGTCGATATAAATTGGAAGGGTAACTAGATCACAGCTGGGTTTGCAGTAGCTCACGCGTTTGATTGTGCGTCTGGGATGACCAGTGTGTTAGAAGAAGGAGATCTCAGACTGGCCCCCTGTATGTCAATCAAGTGGCAAATGCCTTAGGGAGAATATATGATAGACTAACATTTAAAACATTTTTCTTTTTAATACAACGATCTACCTGCACTACCTTTCCGATCTGCGGTCAATGCAATCGGTCTTGGGCACCCCTGCTCAAAAGAAAAACCAGACTTATAAACACTATACACAAAAACTTCTTCACTCATTCTGTTGCTCTGAGGATATAAGCTAGACAACATACCCAGTAAAAAGACCTGCGCATAGTGTTCAGGGTTTTGGGTTTTTATAGGGAATGGTGGCGCCAGTACCGCTGACACACGTTCAGTCCCAAAGACTGATCCCATTTACCCTTCTCAGTATTTTGTTATATTGTTAAATCTCCATCTTTATAAAGATACTTCATTGCCCTTTTGTTCACGAGGTAGACATTTACAGTCATACTCTTCCTTGATGGACATTTGACAGATTTCTGTGAAAGTCTTTGTGGTCTGGAACCCTACAGATTTTATTTTTTTCTCCAGCTCTTGGAGTTTTTTTTTGTTTTTTCTGTCCACCCTGGCCATCGGACCTTACTCTTATTCTGTGTTAATTAATGTTGACTTATGTTTATTTTTTATTGTGTCTTCTATTTTTCTATTCATTTTGTAAAGCACTTTGAGCTACATTTTTTGTATGAAAATGTGTTATATAAATAAATGTTGATTGATTGATTTTTTTTTTTTTTTTGACTTTCTTAACACTTAAACTGCTACAAACCTACGGGGGTGAGTTAATGCACCCTGTAGCCAAATACTTTTGCTGCACTTTTTTAAAGAGACGTCACACTTCACCAAGAAAAAATGAAATTTTAATGGAACACACTTTTTTTATGCAAAAGTATCACAAATTTCTGCAACACTGATCATTTACACACTGCCAATGAACTGTAAAACTATAAAAAAACTACTGCAACAATCTATTATTATATGTACAAGGTGCAACTGATGCACTGAGGGAAATCACCGAGCCAATTCCGTCTGAACTGGCTACACGCAAACACACAAAGGCCAACTCCGTAGCCTGTTCCAGTGGTTTAAGGGTTAAACCAGTCCTCCATTTTAGGCCTGTCTATATCAATGAAGCAGTTGGGAGCTGGGATAGGGGTGAAAATTATTTGCTTTGGTATCATTTTGGTACTGGTACTGATTTGTGAAAGCCTACTTTGGTACCAAAGTCAAAATTTTTTAATTTTGATCTAACACTACTCCCAAAAGCAATTTTTTGGAGACAGATTTTTAGACAAAGATATAGTTAAGAAGAACTCACTTGTATGTCCTCCTCTGTTTCAGGCATCTGTCCTTGTTGAAGAATAATCTGGCTTTGGATCCGTCCAGGCAGACTGCTGTACCACTCCTGTGCCTGATGGTAGACTTCATCATGAATGGATTGCAAATCTGTTAGATCCTCTCCTTCCACCTACAGGAAACAGAACAGTTAATAGTTGCAGGGCCAAACTCAAAGTAAAAATGTTGTACTCAAAAAACTGTTGGAAATTCTTAAAGGGAACAATAACTAAGGAGGTACTGAGGGATTTGGAAACTGTAGAAAGAGAAGTGCTGCTCGGATTAAACAGGCTGAGATCAGCGAATCACCAGGACCGGACAATATTTACACTCAAGTTCTTACGGAGGCTAGTGAGTACAGATATAAACCCTTGACACATACTTTTAGGAAGTCACTGCGCACTGGAGAGATTCCAAAGGACTGGAAAATGGCAAATATCATCGCATTATATAAAAAGGGTGACAGGGCAGATCCAAGCAACTATAGGCCAGTAAGCTTAACATGCATCACAGGAAAATTAATGGAAGGAATTATTAAGGATAAGATTGAGCAACACATTAGCAAGGACAGGAGTTATTCTGAACAGTCAGCGTGGGTTCAGAAGAGGGAGGTCGTGTTTTACTAACATGCTGGAATTCTATGAGGAGGCAACAAAGGATACAATCAAAGTGGAACAGATGATATTATTAATCAGGACTATCAGAAAACATTTGATGAGGTGCCACATGAGAGGTTGGGCATCAAGTTAAAAGAAGTGGGAGTTCAGGGTGATGTTTTTAGATGGGTGCAGAATTGGCTCAAACACAGGAAGCAGAGGGTGATGGTGCGAGGAACCTCATCAGAACTGGCCGAAGTTAAGAGTGGTGTCCAGCAGGGGTCACTGCTGGGGCTGTTAGTTCTCTCTATTATAAAAAAAAAATCCTGGAGAGAAACAATAGGGAGATGAGACGTGATCTTATATGATCATGGAAGACAATTAAAAGACCCGTGAGACTAAAGAGATTGACCCAGGACCGTCTCGCGATGACGTACAACATGACATTCTTGCAAGGCACGCCCTACTTACAACGAAATAACAGCAAGGGCAGGAACACACTCAGTCGTATTTTGGCTTTGAGCACACACGATCCAGGGCTCTCAGCCATATAGCGAAGACATCGTATAAATGAACCAGTAAGCGAAAGCGTGAGAAAAGACTCAAAAAGCAGCAGATAAGGGCAAATCAGAAATAAAAAAATAGGAACAAGTGAACTGAAAAAAAGTTAAAGGTAGCGGGGAGACTCAAAAAAG
>NW_024381832.1:0-5164 GCF_016835505.1 Polypterus senegalus
TATAATTTCTATTACGTCGGATCGTTTAACTCTTTCGATTTTAGGTTGCATTGCTTCTCCGTGATCATAAATATACACCTGACCGAATTGTGTTTTTATCGAAATTAAACTTATAGCTATAATTGTTGCGAGAACACGCATTCTCATAGCGTATAGTACTTTTCCCTGATGGCAACATGAATTAGATGAGTCTCTGACGTAAACTGTACAGCCTTACAATATCTACATACTTCTGACATATCACATATGTCCATATATTCGATCTCTTTTTGATGTTCCGTTATTTCACCTAGTAATAATTTCCGTGTGTTTGTGCAAATGCGATTTGTACTCTCTGTTGTTTGACACCTTCGAATTTTAGTACTGTCATATTTTTTTATGTTGCTCTGCATGTGAATCGCGCCAAGGTTTGTTTTGAGCCTTTCGAATTCCACTGCTGTCATAATCTGTAACCTGCTCTGCATGTGTATGTTGGGACCTGCCTTTGTCTTTTATTTCTGAGCACGTTTGGACCTGAAAGGTTTTCAATTCCACTCCTTCCGGGCTGATTATTACTTTCCTTGTCTAGGTCGGTGTCTCACGGGAACATGCTTCCAACTAATGTCAGTATGACGTGACTTGACCGTGTCGCGGGAAGTGAAAGTGTCTCTGCCTCTCTGAAGTGTCTCTGTCTGTCTTCCAAACATCACATCTCATTGTAATCTTTTTTTTAATAATAGAAAGAAATGACCCAGAGAAACGGTACAGAGACTCAAAATGTAATAAATCAACTATGTACAAATCACACAAACTCAACAAAAATGTTCTGATTCTCAAAACCGCCGACCCACTTTTCCAACACATACAATATGTAAATAACACGAAAAATCATGACCCCAAAATTTCCCACAGTATGCACTCAGTTTTGTCTCTTTATAAAATAAAATATCCTACAATGTTTCCATGTCTTCAGATGTGTTATCCCAAAATAAAAGATTATTACTTGCTCACTCGGTCTCAATCCTTTTAACTGGCCGATCCACTTCATTCAATATACCAGGATCTCTTTAATCTCATCAAACTGTATAAGATTTCTTCACTCCATATGAGACAGTCTCTTTCCTGGGTTTGGATAGCTCATGTCTGTCCCTTAAACCATAAAGCTTGGGCTCTGTTTTTCCTCTTCTCTTCCTACTTTTTCACACACTTAATTAACAGTGCATCCACGTCTGTTTCCATGGCACCCTCCTGGCAACCGCTGCACCAGACCCACACCTCCCTATTAACATATATCCAGTGTGACAGATAGAGGGCGCAATCGTCCTCCTGAACCCTCAGACAATACGTCAGACACCAGGTAAAAGTCCAATAAGTTGACTTTTTATTAATTAACAGTGCACAAAGCACCCTCCTCTCCACAATACTCATAAACAAATCCACAATACAATAAACAATAACACTCCACCACTCCCAGATGCATTGCCACCCTTCCACCCAGCTCAGCTCAACGTCTGGAATTTTCCATAGTCCTTTTATATTGCCTGATCCAGAATTCTTTCCAATCCTTCAGTCCATGTGACTTCCTATCACTTCCGGGTCAGATAAAAATTCCTCTTCTTCCTCCTGGAAGTACGTCATTTCCCCTGTCACTGTGACTAAGACGTACTTCTGGTTAATAGGGCACATATGATTCTCTGGGTCTCCCTGCAGGTCCCTCTAGGGGCCCTTGTGGTATCCAGCAGGTCTGTGGATGAAAACTCCAATGTCCAGAATTCCCTGCTGGTATTTGGGGCACCTCC
The DNA here is from genome assembly GCF_016835505.1 of Polypterus senegalus. Lineage (NCBI taxonomy): Eukaryota > Metazoa > Chordata > Cladistia > Polypteriformes > Polypteridae > Polypterus > Polypterus senegalus. Next base: position 1,779 of record NW_024381832.1, read on the forward strand.
ATGCTGCAGGGAGAGCTCCACCTGGCGCCCTGGGGGTATTGGCCGGGATGACTGGCCGGCCATAGTCCACACCAGTCTGCCCATCTAAGCCTTTCAATGTATTGTATATGTGCCCAGAAGAAGACAGGGTTCAGATTAGTAATAATGCAACAGAGTGACAAAAGATAAACCAAAAAATAAATTTATGAGGCAGTTCTACATTTTGGACACCTAGGTACCTGAAACTGTGCACCCTCTCTACCTAAGTGCTGTTAATACTTGAGGGGGTGTTAGTACCTCTTCTGTTGTCTTGCTGACAACAGCAAAATACTGTTTGCATGGTACTAGTGTGACAGACTCTCCACCTCATTCAGGTAAGTCTGCTCATTTTTGCTAGATATTAGGCCTACCACACCTGTGTCATCAGCAAACTTGACAATATGTGTACAGCTGTGCTTTTTTATGTGTAGAGGGAATACAGCAGTGAACTCAGGACACAGTCTGTTGAGCATCTGTGTTAAGAGTGAGGGATGATGAAGTGTGGCCACAAACTTGAACCTGTCAAGAAGTTAAAAATCCATCTGCACAATGAAATGTTCAGCCACAGGTCCCTAAGCTTGGTGATGAGTTTAGAGGGGTTTAAAGTGCAGAGCTATAGTCTGTAAATAGCATTCAAACATAGTTGCCCCTCTTGCAGTCCAGGTGGGTCACTGCTGTAAGAAGGATCAAGGCAATGGCATCCTCTGAGGATATATTAGAAACATATGAGAACTGTAATGGGTCCAATTCTTTTAGCAAAAAAGAAGATATGTAATTTTTGGTTGGTCTTTTAAAGCACTTAATTACTATTGGTGTTAGTGCAACAGTACAAAAGTTATTCAGGCAGGTTGGAGGTGATTTCTTAAGTACAGGGACAATAGTAGATCTTTTAAATCATGTTGGTATAATAGACTGAGTTAAACAGTAAAAAGCCTTAAGCAGAGAGAAAAAACATAGTTTTTCTAATAGAGTACAATATGATATGCAAGTACCCATATTCAAATATAGAAAATTAATATGAAATATACCAAACTTACTATAATATTCATTAATAAAGTTTATGTACATTTATGAAATGATGTATGTGCTAAATGCACCTCACTTACACATTATGCACTGAAGGAGAGTGTTTATTTTAATATGATGCTGCCTATTATCATACCTTATCCTTCTGGATTACTCCTTGTGGACACTGCTTCAGTCTATACAATACTTGGTAATAGTGGTGGATTTACAGATGATACGGACCTACTATATATGCAGACCTTGTTGACTTTTCTTTTACCAAAGAAATAAAATTGATTTTAGCAAATTTGATAAGCACACAGTAATATAACAATGACATTTTATATTTCAAAGGCAGTGTATAATTCACATTACTGTCTTCTTCTTCTGGCTGCTCCTGTTAAGGGTAGTCACAGCGAATCAATGTTTCCCATATCCTCCTGTCCTCTTCATCTTGCTCCTCTCTCACCACATCCATACATCCCCTTGTAGACCTTCCTCTTTTTCCTCTTACCTGACAGCCCCTTTTTTAGCATCCTTCTCCCAATATACTCAGCAGCTCTCCTCTGCACATGTCCAAACCAACGGAATCTCGCCTGTCTGACTGTCTCCCAACCATCCAACTTGAGCTGACCCTCTAATGTACTCATTTCTAATCCTGTCCATCCTCGTCACACCCAATGCAAATCTTAACATCTTTAACTCTGCCACCTCCAGCTCTGTCTCCTATTAGTCAGTGCCATCATTTCCAACCCAGATAACATAGCTGGTCTCACTACTGTCCTGTAGACCTTCCCTTTCACTCTTGCTGATACCCGTCTGTCACAAATCACTCCTGACATTCTTGTCCACCCTGCCTGCACTTTCTTCTTCACCTGTCTTCATCACTCCCTGTTACTCACTACTGCTGATCCCAGGTATTTAAACTCATCCACCTTTGCCAACTCTAATCCCTGCATCCTTACCACTCCTCTGAACTCCCTCTCATTTACACACGTTTTCTGTCTTGTTCCTGCTGACCTTCATTCCTCTCCTTTCTAGAGCATATCTCCACCTCTCCAGGGTCTCCTTAACATGCTCTGTACTCTCACTACAGATCACAATGTCATCGGCAAATGTCATAGTCAATGGGGACTCCTATCTAATCTCATCTGTCAACCTGTCCATCACCAAAGCAAATAAGAAATGGCTCAAAGCCGATCCCTGATGTAATGCCACTGTCACTCCTACCACAAACCTTATAACTGTCACACTTCCCTTGTATATATCCTGTACAACTCTTACATACTTCTGTGTCACTCCTGACTCCCTCATACAATACCACAACTTGTCTCTAAGCACCGTGTTATATGCTTTCTCCAGGTCCACAAATTCGCAATGCAACTCCTTTTGGCCTTCTCCATGCTCACTCATCAACACCCTCAGAGCAAACATTGCATCTTTGGTGTTCTCTCCTGGCATGAAACCATACTGCTGCTCACTAACCATCACCTCTCTTCTTAACCCAGCTTCCACTACTCTTTCCCATAACTTCATTGCTTGGTTCATCAGTTTTATCCCTCTGTAGTTCCAAAGGCTCTGCAGATCCCCTATATTCTTAAAAATCAGGCATCCTCTCACTTTCCAAGATTTCATTAAACAATCTGGTTAAAAATCTCTCCTAAAACATCTCCATGCTTCCACAGGTATGTCATCTAGACAAACAGCCTTTCCATTCTTCATCCTCTTCATAGCTGTCCTTACTACCTTAGTGCTAATCCCTTGTATTTCCTGATTCACTATCTCCACATCATTTAACCTTTGCTGTCTCTCATTCACTTCATTCATCAGCCTCTCAAAGTACTTTTTCCATTTTCTGAACACCATCTCCTCACTTGTGAATACATTTCCATCTTTCAATGTACAGCAAATCTTTTGTCTGCAGTTCATTCCTCCATTCAGTAGACTAACCAGTTCTTTTGCTGAAGTACTTCAGTGTACTGTACTGCGAGTCTCTTGTCTAGTGGGTGAACAAACTTGCAATGGTTCTCCAGATAAGTAAGGGCATACTAGTTCATTCAGTCAGTCGATGTACTGAGACTGTCAATAGTCACTCATTCAGAGAGAACCGATCAATGGGAGGTGATTGGTGTCATCTGCCAAGTCAGTCATTGGCTAATTGTCATCATGACCATTTTGCTGAAACAGCTTAGTGATAGGGTATTTCCTGAAGACAGCAGCCATTTAAGTGAAATAAAGATGATACAGTAGCTCCAGACTGTCACAGAATGCAGTGTAAAATGTAGCATGCAATGTGCATACCTTGAAAAGATTCATTCATTAATGTCATTGTACCAGTAAGTTCATTCAGAGACCAAGACAAG
>NW_024381833.1:0-33387 GCF_016835505.1 Polypterus senegalus
AGTTTTTTAATGAGGGCGAGTGGTAGCTTTGATCATATGATGCCGGTAAAGCATCTATTACCAAACTAGCACAGCACACATCACAGGACAGCTTCCTCAAAATCCCGTCTAAGAGCTACCTGACCTCCCACTTTTTCCTGAGGTGGATTTCTTTGGGAAACCTTCAAAGTTTGAGAAATGTTAACAGCTAACAACAATCTACGTAGTTAGTGACTAAATACGTTGTTTGGAGGCTCACTTGAGCACATACAGTGCATAGCTTTGCTAGCTTAGCCTGGGCGTAGCTAAAGTTAAGATTTTAAACGGATTTTCTAACGGCCAAATATAACCATAACAATTGTTCAGCCTTACCTATGAAATGTAATCCCCCGGGATCTGGTTTGGAGCGTACAGTGGTTTGTACAATCCCGAACAGCACATTCATGAGGCATCTTTATCCATTTCTTCATTCCACAGCAGTGCCACTCGCAATATGGCAACGATGTTGACGTACGATGCTGCTGGTCATGCGGCGTCTAGTAATTCTGTGTCTATGGTTGTAGGCCCGCAGTTACAGACTTGGAAGTGATGTCTCTGTCGTTTCAGGACTGACTTCGTAAAATGACTTTTGGAAGGTTTCTGCTGGTCTCGGCAAAGCCCGGAAAGTAACATCGGGTCTAGGACCCGTTCAGAAATTAAGCGATAAAAATGAGAAGGACAAACCGTACATCAAATCAAATAATACACATCATAGTGAAGTTCAGAGGGTTTCTGCCATCACGTTGTGTCATACATCAAACTTAATAATACGGATTGTTTCTGTGAAATATACTAAATGACTTGAGCATGGAAAAGGAGCTGCATAAATATAATGTAGTATTATTATTACTATTAACATTTTGCTGTGTCTTGGTCTGTGGGAACCATTTAACATGTCGACAAAATTAAAATCATCAAGATCTGTGTTATTTGAAAATGGTTTTTCGTTTACATTCATGGAATGAAATATACAATATAATTACAATGTTTGCACTACGTTAGAGTTTAGTAGTATAAGTGATTGTTTTTTAAAATGTACTATGCATGTGTGCAATATTCTTCTAAACCAATTTAGAATTAACATTTAAGCCAATCTAATATTTTAAAATATTTATGTGAAGAAAATGGCAATACGGTATTCTACACTGAATTATGCTGTATATTAATTGCCTCATATAGACCTGCTCTACTTTTTGTCACTTCTTATTATAAGCAATGGGCCATCAAAATAAAATAAAATACTAATAAGAACACAATTTATTTATGTAGAACCCTACCCAAAATTCAGAAAAAACAACAGGACCAATTTAACGTTGGCTACAAATGATATCTTCACTAAATAAAGATAAATACAGGATGTACAAAACATTCAAATAGAATAAAAGACAATTATTCAGACTAAAATACAACAAAAATAACATAAATTGTTATCAAATTTCAAACCCCGAGTACCTGGACAGACAGAGGGGGTAAACTGAAAGAAGGAGCCGATTGTCAGGTCTGTTTAATGTCCTCCTAAACTAATGAATGGAGTCAGCTGATGTCGTTAATGTCGGGAGGTCAGTCCACAGTCAGGACGCTATATACAGCTGAAGGCCCTGCTGTCACCCACAGAGTGCAGGTTAGTGGGGGGCACAGAATGAGAGGACCTTAGTGGGCAGGTCAAGAACAGAATTTGATATTCAGTCCTGTAAGACACGGGGAGCAGTGAAGGTGCAGCAGGATGGCTGTGATGTGCTCGCTGTTGGAGGTTCAACAACTACATTTATTTCTATAGCACATTTTCTTACAAACAATGGAGCTCAAAGTGCTTTACGTGATGAAGAAAGAGAAAAAAAGACAAAATAAATAAGAATTAAAATTAGGGAACACTAATTAACATAGAGTTAAAGTAAGGTCCGATGGCCAGGGAGGATAGAAAAAACTAAAACAAACTCCAGGTGGCTGGAGGAAAAAATCAAATCTGCAGGGGGTCAGAGGCCACAAGACCACCCAGCCCCCTGTAGGCATTCTACCTAACATCAATGACCTCAGTCAGTCCTCATTGTATTCAGGGTTCTCATTGAAGAACTTGATGATGACGGTCATGTGGACTTCTGGCCTTTAATCCATCGTGTTCGTGTCAGGACTGTTGCAGTTGAGTTTTGAATCAGCTGGAGCTGTGATGAAAGATTATATTATTATACAATTAAGATAACTTAATTATTATGTTATAAATTAAAGCATGAGAGTACATGACATAAGCTACATAGTGTCTGACAATGGGTCCAAGGATTTCATCCCGATACCTAATAGCAGTTAAGGTGCCCTTGTCTAGCCTTTAGAGGTCTGTGTGTCCCTCCATGGATATGCCTCCCTCCCCAGTCTGACCATTACTGACCCACCACCAAACCGGTCAAGCTGAACGATGTTACAGGCAGTATAAAGTTCTCCACGGCTTCTCCAGACCCTTTCACGTCTGTCAAATGTGCTCAGGGTGAACCTGCTCTCATGTGTGAAAAGCACAGGGCACCCACCAGTGGTGGTCCTGGCAATTCTGGTATTCTATGGCAAATGCCAATTGACCTCCACGGTGCCCACTAGAGGATGACAGGCCCTCGGGCCACCCTCATGAAGTTTGTTTCATTTTGTCAGAGGTCAGAGACACCAGTGGCCTGCTGGAGGTCATTTTGTAGGCTCTGGCCGTGCTCATCCTGTTCCTCTAGTCCTGCTGATGGGTTAAGGACCTTCAACGAGGGGTCCTGTCCAGCTCTTTCTTTCTCCTGGAATCCCCTCCATGCCCTTGAAACTTTGCTGGGAGACACAGCAAACCTTCTGGCAATGCCACGTATTGATGGAGAAGTTGGACTACCTGTGCCAGCTCTGTAGGGTCCAGGTATGGCCTCAGGGTACCAGTAGTGTCCCTGACCGTAGACAAATGTAAAACAAGTGAAAAAACAGATGAGGAGGGAAAAATGTCAGTGGCCTCCCTCCACCTGTTAAACCATTCATTCCTGTTTTGGGGGTCATCTCACCACCCCTCAGGGTGCACTGACCTGATCAATAGCCCACAAGTGTCACTGACTTGATGCTATACTCGAATTAAAAAGTGGACCTTTCATTTTTTTGAGCAGTGTATTTTAATGTAATATTGTGGTTTCCTAAGTCACTACACACATTACTGAAATGCACTCAATGATAGTTTAGATAGCCTCACACTTCAGTCCTTCACAAATGCTGTACTTTATAAACATCGTATTTTAATTTCTTTTTGAGAAGCATGAAAAATAATTGTGTTGAATCTCAACTTATGATATTTTTTCTATGTATGTACTATTGAGGGACTTTCTTTTTAAATCAGATGGTCACTTTATTTTAACAAGCGATGTAAATAACCTGTTTACTCTTCACCCTCAGATCACATTCTGCGTGTTTATCAAGCAGAACTGAATATTTTCATTTCCTACACAATACTCTAATAACTGTACCGTTCACTCAGTGAGACACACAAACACACTCACCATGCACACACACTACAGGTGCCGCCATTGGCTCCCCTGTGGATTGGACTGTTGAATTAACACAATGGCTGTGCATGCTGGGGTCTTTGGCACTTGTCATCCCAATAGCATGTGAGGTGTCACCAATGGTTTACCTGCTCCAGCCTCGGTTCAAGGTTGTCAAGATGACAGAAATATATTTTATGAGATGTTCAATATGTTGAAAAAATTGCCTGTGGCCAGCATCCAGTGTAATGTTTTGTCTAAATTCTCCACTCCTCTTTTTGTAGCATTAGCGTCCATTATCATTTCTGGCCATGGAGTCTCCTATCCCTGTGCAGGTCACATTGTGCATCTAGGATGTGTCATTTGTTTAGACAAACGTGAAGGTCTTCACTGGCCTATTCTGTGTGGCCAGCAGTTGAGATGGGAGCTCTGGCTTATTTGTCCTTATTGTGCTAAGCATTGTTACCTTCCTCTTGAGGAGCTGCTGTCCCAGTTTGTGTAAAAGTAAAAGTTATTACATATGGCGTTGTGGCCATGCAGCTTATGTCATGTCCAGGGTAACCTCACACCTTAATTTCCCACAAGAGTTCCTCCATCTGACTTCCCCTTGTTAATGAAATGACATCCTCTGCTCCTCTGTATCTCTGTGCTTCCCCTTGAGTGTGTTATCCATACCTATGGACTGGCTTATCATGCAGATGATGTTTAGATCTGTTTCAGTGTTAAAAGTGACACTTCATCACAGCCTTCTCAGCTCACAACTTGCCTCAGTGAATTTAAATTAAAATTAAAACCTGAACAGAGCAAAACTCTTTAAAATAAATTGCAGCATAACTGAACTCCTGCAACGTGACATTAAGTGTAACTTAAGAAAACAAGCTCCTGTTCAGCCATGCTGGGTGATGATCTCCTCAGACCTTCTTATACTGCAAAGAATCTCGGTGTCACTTTGATTCCATCCATCCATCCATTATCCAACCCGCTATTTCCAAACTATAGGGTCACGGGGGTCTGCTGGAGCCAATCCCATCCAACACAGTGTGCAAGGCGGGAAACAAATCCCCAGCAGGGTGCCAGCCCACCACGGGGCACACACACACCAAGCACACACTAGGGACAATTTAGGATCACCAATGCACCTAACCTGCATGTCTGTGGACTGTAGGAGGAAACCCACGCAGACACGGGGAGAATATGCAAACTCCACGCCGGGAGAACTCGGGAAGCTTACCTGGGTCTCCTAACTGTAAGGCATCAGCGCTACCCACTGTGTCACCATGCTGCCCATTTTGATTCCTCCTTTTCTTATTTCACCATGTAAGCCACATTAAAAAACTTCCACCTGTGTCTCATTCCTTATGTTTGCTCAGTCCTCTCCTTTTCTAATGCTGATGAATCTTGTCCCTGCTTTTATCACATCCAACATTGATTATTGTAAGTCACTACTGGCAGGTGACACTTCTAATCTTCTATCACAGCTCCAGCTGATTCAAAACTCAACTGCCAGAGTCCTGACACGGACCACCAACAGCGAGCACATCACAGCCATCCTGCTGCACCTTCACTGCTCCCCGTGTCTTACAGGACTGAATATCAAATTCTGTTATTGACCAGCCACTAAGGTCCTCTCATTCTGTGCCCCCCACTAACCTGCACTCTGTGGGTGACAGCAGGGCCTTCAGCTGTATATAGCGCCCTGACTGTGGACTGACCTCCTGAAATTAATGCCATCAGCTGACTCCATTCATTAGTTTAGGAGGACATTAAACAGACCTGACATTCGGCCCCTTCTTTCAGTTTACCCCTCTATCTGATCAGGTACTCAGGGTTTGCATTTTTATCACAATTTATGTTATTTTTGTTGTATTTTAGTCTGAATAATTGTCTTTTATTCTATTTGAATGTTTTGTGTATCCTGTATTTATCTTTATTTAGTGAAGATATTATTTGTAGCCAATGTTCTATCGGTCTTGCTGTTCTTTTTGAATTTTGGGTAGGGTGCTACATAAATAAATTGTGTTCTTATTAGAATTTTTATTTTATTTTTTATGGTCCATTGTTTATAATAATAAGTGACAAAAACTAGAGCAGTTCTATACAAGGCAATTAATATATAGCATAATTCAGTGTAGAATATGTATTGCCATTTTCTTCACATACATATTTAAAAATATTAAATTGGCTTAAATGTTAATTCTAAATTGGTTTATAACAATATTGCACACATGCATAGTACATTTTAAGAAACGTAATCACTTTTATAACTAAACTCTAACGTGGTGTAAACGTTGTAATTATATTGTATATTTCATTCCATGAATGTAACGAAAAACTATTTTCAATGAACACAGATCTTGATGAATTTAATTTTGTCAACATATTAAATGGTTCTTACAGACCGACTACAACGTAAATGTTAATAGTGTGTTTCACAGAAACGATCCGTATTGTTTAGTTTGATGTATGATACGACGTGATGGTAGAAACCCTCTGAACTTCACTATTATTCGTATTATTTGGTTTAATGTACTGTTTGTCCTTCTCATTTTTATCACTTGATTTCTGAATGGGTCCTTCACCTGACGTTACATTACGGGCTTTGCTGAGACCTGCCGAAACCTTCCAATAGTAATTTTCTGAAGTCAGTCCTGAAACGACGGAAATGTCACTTCTGGGTCTGTAACTGCGTGTCTACAACTGCGGTGACATGTGATGCTGTGGCGTTGCAAGTGGATGCTACTCCTGATTTTTCTCGAGCTCTGCATGTTCTTTGTGTTTTTTTACTCTAAAGCCGCCATCAAAAAACTTTTTTAAAGTGGCGTCACACAATGTAACTTTACAGGGTGTAGTTCAAGTTTCATTTCCAGCAGTTTGTCTCATAATGAGTCCTATTAGAAAAAATTTCAATTATTATTTGTTGTATTTTCTTATCATTAAAGATGCTCGTGTGGTTTCACTTTAACAGGGAGACTTTGATTTGTTTAATGGGAAATAAAAATACAAACATTACACAAGCTAGTGCTGCCGGAGGGATACAGTAAAATCTACAGTGGACATGACATTACGAGTACAGTTTTATGACATTCGAAATTGTATTGTTTTATTTAATATCTTTTATCTTTTGCAACTACTTTCATTATTTATATGTACTTTTATTCTTACTAGAGATGGCCGTGTTAAATGAAGAACAGGACTCAAGCCAGGGTAGTGGTGAACCCATCAGGGCTGTTTTCATTCAACAATTTGAAGCCATAAAAATAAAAAAATGTGAAAGCTGCAGAGCCACGACTGGACTATTATGAACTGAAGCTAAAATGTCTCATTCATTGTTTAAGGTAGCAGTTCTGCCTCGGAGACCTTGGTGAGCAGATTCTGATGCCCATGATGGTGAATCCCTGTTGAGCCCACTCCTATCTTGTCCCTCAGACCCTCGTGCCACTAGGTGGTCTTTAGATACGATTCCTGCTGAAGTCTCTTTTTCAAAGGGCATATCCATCTTGTGGTTTTCCACCTGTGTCGATGTGGGTTTTGGCTCCACACTCCCATTGCTGTTTGAAAGCACTTGAACCCAACACCGTCGATAATGTTACCGAGTGAGCGAGTCAGTGGAGACAACAAGTAAGCAAGGGGATGGTTAAAAGTGCTTTTATTTAAAAGAGTCAACAAAACAAAGTGTTCATAAAGTGCAGTGATTCAAATTCTTCAATAAATAATCCAATTAAAGAAAAACGTGGAGGTTAAAACACAAAAAAAAAACCCAATCCTTTAAAACGAGGTTAAAACATTCAAATAAATAGGAAGCAGTCTTTAAAAACAACAACGATTCCGGTGCTTCTTTTAACTTGCGACTCCCCTGCTTCTCCCTGTCCAGGCTTCGTAACAGGGGAGCCACCTCACTCTGCAGCTGCCCTTTTCTCGCACTTACCGAGACTGGAGACCTCCCGATCCCTGGCTCCGGTCTGGCACTCATCCCAGTCCCCGAGACGTGGTTTCCACCAACGGCCAGGTCGCTCACGTTGGGGACTCCAACCACCAAGACTCCGCTGCCTTTCTGCGGCCTTCTGCGGCTCGTCGCCTTCCCCTGGTCACTCCCGCTACGTAGTCGCTCAGCGGGAGCAACAACTCAAACACCTGGGTGTCGGCCTAACACCCAGCTTCCTCGCAACTGCCGTTCTCTGGCCTGCCTCGCCCACACGTGTCTCTGTCTCTCTCTCCGACTTGCTTCCTCACTACCTCTAACCTCCGTCCTCTTCCTTTTCTCTCTCGTTCTTTTTTTTTTCTCTCCATCCAACTGACTCGCGCTTCTATTTAAGCAACGAAGGACCATAGCAGCTGCAGCAAATTAGCCACGGAATAATCACGGAAGTCTCTCTCCTGTGCACTCGGTGAGAAACGCCCACACCGGTGATCGTCCCGCGGCTTGCCATGGCCCAACGCCCCCTCGCTAAGCCATCGCGAGAGCGGTGATTATTTAAAATGGCCTTTCCTCAACGAGCTCAGTGAGCTGTGGACCCGCTATACCACACCACCTTCTCAGAAGCTCCATTTCTTTCCCAGCTGCTTATCTCTTCCTGCTTTGTTGACTCAACTGGTATCTCCGTATTTCCTGGTTCATCTTGCGTTTCCACATTTATGTAAAACCCCCCCCTTTTTCTTCAGTACACTCTAAATTATACCCCAGTTTTTTTTGGAACAATTTTTTTATCCACCTCCTTTTCCAAAAATTTTTTTTTAGCCCAAATTCCCTTTAACCCCTTTTTCTAAAACCCGAATTTTGGGCCCGGGTTTAAGTTTTTTTCCCCCTTTCCCCTTTTTGGGGTTTTTGATAAATTTTTCCCCTTTTCCCCCCTGCGGTGGAATGAGTCATTTGTTGCTTTTTCCAGAGAATTGGGGGTTCCGAACCCCCCCGGGCGAAAATTTCCAAAAACCCCCCCCTGCCTTGGGTCCCTTTTTGCCCTCCCTTTTTATATTTTTCCCAAATTTTTTTTTTTCTTCCCTTTAATTGTCTCATTTTTTGCTAACCTTTGGTTGTAAAATTTTTGGATTCAGTGGAAATTTTGGGTTCCCCCAACCCAGGGATTTTTGGGGTTTAAGGGATTAAATTAAGTTAATACACCCCTCCCAGCTAAATATTTGCAGGCAAATCAACAACTTAATACGGGAATGCCTGTTGAACATCTTACATTCATGAGTACCAAAATTTGGGTGGTGAACACTTTGATGAAGGGAAACCTTTTTTCTTTCAATGGTTGATAAAACACAGAATAAAACTTGAAACAACACATCCCCCCAAATCAGAACCTGATTAAAAAAAATAATGATAATCAAATCCTTGATGGAAACACTCATAAAAATTCCCCAAAACTTTACTTGACAATCATTTCCCGTTTTTTTAAAATGTTTCCTTTTCTTTCTTTTTTCCTTTTTTAAACCCCTTTGTTTCCCCCTTTGTAAAACCCTTGGGTTAACTAAATATATATATATATATAAAAGATATAGATAAAAGATATATAGATATATATAGATAAAAGATATGAATAAATATAGATAGAAAAGAGATATATATATATATTAAAATAAGATAGATAGAGATGGATAGAAAATATATATATATATAGATAGATTATGATATATAGATAGATAAAATAGAGATATATAGATAGATGGGATACAGTATATAAAATGAATATAAAAGGATAGATAGATAAGAATATATATATGAATAAAATATATATATAGATATATATATATATATATAGAGATAAGTATATATATAGATGAGAAATAGATATATATATATAGATGGGTAGATATAGATATAGAAACAACACTCATATCAAGGGCTTTTTAATTAACAACCATATTCCGTTTTTTTAAAAAATTTTTCCTTTTTTTTTTTAAAATTTTTAAAAACACCACTTCCCCATTTCTTAAAACTAATTATTCTGCTAGTATGTATATATATATATATATATATATATATATATATATAAAAAAAAATTAATGTTTTGTGTTTCAACACTCATGACAATGACAAATTGTCAATCATGTTGGTTATTTTTAAAAATTTTTCTTTTTTACTTCTTTAAAAACACTACTTCTAAATTTCCCAAAATTGGTTTTTTAAAAAGTAAATGATTTAAAAAAATTTTGGATGAAAAAAGGGAAAACATCAAAAAGTGCTGGTTATAGCGAACTTTGGGGAATTTTTGGCTGAACCTGTCGTATTTTTAGGCCAACAGCACATTAAGTTCAAGGGAGAATACCCAAAAGTTATTTTTTTAAAAGGCGTGTAAATTTCTTAAATTGTGGGGAAAATGAGGGTAGAAATTCAAAAAAAGAAAAAAAGAATAAAATTCTCACCCCCTGTTTTCTAAATAAAGGTGATTTTGCTCACCCGGGTTTACCTAATTTTGTACCTAATCTTTCTAATGGTAACCCATGCACTTTGATGTTAACAGTGAGCGGGAAAACCTAGGGGCCATGATGACTTTTAAAGGGGTCCCGGGGGTCTTCTTTCCAGCATCTTGTGTTCTGCTCTCAGCCGCCCCAGTGGGCCAGCATGGCCTGGAAAAGGGTTGGAATTGATTTGAAATCCTCACTTGGAGATGATTTTGGGGCCCCTTCTGTCTCTCACAGTCACAGGGGTAAATTTTTGGAGTCCCCCACTCCGGTTCACCTGCATTTTTTTGGGGATGGGGAAGCCCCAGAATAACCAAAACCCCATTCAGACCCCTTGTGTAGAACAACTGTGAGCAGGATTTGCCCCCCGGGACACCTGAACAATAAAGCAGCTGTGCTAAACACTGTCCCCACCTAACACAAGTGGAATATTTTATTTTTTTTTTAGGCCAGATTATTTTTCTAGAGGATGTAAATATCATCACCCATTGCAATTAAGAAGAGAAACCCTGAATAAAAGGCATTGTGTGGGAAGGCTCTGTTTGGGGTTTTTGACTGATTTTTGATCACCCATTCCATTACATTCGACCCCGTTTGATATCAACCCCAAAATTACTTTTTTTTTTTTTTTAATAAATGTATTTTTTACCCCTATGCATAAATTTCACATTCCATAATAAGTGCTACTGCATCAGCATACACAAAACATTTCCCATAATGCACAAAAAATATAACAAAAAAACAAGCTAACAAAATAAAATACATGTCTTAATATATATATTTCTAATAAATAAAATTTCAATTAGATATTTGCAGCCATCGACTGGGGAAGAAAAAAACCCAACAGTCTTGGGGAGCGCTTCAGGTTCCATCTAAAAAAAAACTCTCTGCATGTTCTGAGGGCAGTCTGGGCCTCCCCTTTATCCCCGGCGTGTGCTGCCCTTTCTGAACAGACCCCTCGATGTCCCCCCTTTTATTATAAGGGAGAGCACAGGTAGGAAAAGACTTTTTTTGGTCCTCAGAAAATCAGTGGGAGTATTTTCTTGTGGTTTAAGGTTCACAGGGGCCCTAAAAATTCAACTCTGATGCTACTGACTCAAAAATGTTTTTTTTCTTTATTCACAATTTCTTCATCTCTCGGCTGTGGGCTTTTCTCTGAGTCGTCTGTGTTGTGAAACCCAAACACTAAACAGTATAAAGTGTTTTGGGGAAATTTTAAATCATCTGTGAAATGTGTCCTTCTACCACTGTTTAATTTGGGGGAAAAAAAAACATTATGATCATAATACCTTTTCAAATTTTTTTAACTGCATAGTGACTATTCACACTTTACGTTTATTATGCCTAGTGGGATTATTTTTTTTTAGGTCCCAACAACTAGGCTTGTACCATTCTCCCAACAAGCCAATAAAAAGGGCCCATTACAAATTTTAAACTAATCCTTTGGGCCACTTGATAGCGATTTGTATTTTGACCAACTTGGTAAAACTTTTCCCTTTCTTCCCCTCTACCTACACATTTACTGAAAGGCTAATCAATGGAATTTTATTTAAAACATCTAATGTCTGGTTAATTTTTTATACAAATAAATCAGTCAACAAACACTCACTGGCCCGATGGAATGGGGGATCTAAATGATCTAGAAATTTTACAGCTTCCAGAAGTTAAAGTGGCTGGGTTTTCCAAATTTGATTTCCCCCTGTTTTTTCCCGCCCCAAAAAAGTTTTTAGTGTTTTGATGTTATTATTTTAAGGTTCAGTTTCTAAGTGATGCCATTTTTGGTGGCCGGGGGTAGGCGACTAGGGTAGACTAAACTTTTTTTTTCTTGGAAATGACAATAAAACTGGGGCTGGCGAGAACATGTTTCTTTTTTTGGTAATGTTGGAACTTTGTCTTTCATCTTTTTTTCATTCAAGATCAGATGTTAAGATAAAACTTAAATTTCTTTTTTCATCGGTCAAAAATCATTTGGGTGAAAAATTTGGGTGATTTTTTATTTGTGATGGGTTTTATCAGACAGGCCCGTCTTTTTACATCACGGGGAAAGTTGGGGAAATTGAACGAAAACAACAGGGCAAAATTAAAAAACCCAAAAAAAATTTTTTTCGGAAAAAATGCTGAATCAATCCAAGCCATAACTTAATCATGTCAATGAGGTATTTTCCAGAAAATATTGGGTTTGGTGAAATCACTTATGATAAGGGGGAAATTAAATGCCTGTTATCTTTACAATGGTTGATAAACACAGAATATAACTTGAACACAACAATCCTCCAAATCGAACCTGATTGAAAGAAATAATGATAATAAATCCTTGATGAAGCAACATATAAAGTCAAAACTATTACATTGACAATCATTTATTATTTTAAAATGTTTTTTCTTTCTTTTCTTTTAACACATATTCCTGTAAAGCTGGTATACTGTAATATATATATATATATATATGATATAGATATATATATAGATATATAAAATATAGATATAGAAAAGATATAGAAAATAGAGATATATATATATATAGATATAGTAGATAAAATAGATAGAGATATATATATAGATAAAATATATATAATATATATATATATATAGAGATAGAATATATATATAGATAATATAAAATATATATAAAAGATAGATAGATATAGATATGAGAACAAACTTTTCAATGACAAAACAATTACATTAACAACCATATTATTATTTTAAAATTTTTTCCTTTTTTTTGGTACCTTCTTTAACACACCACTTCTCCCCGCGGTTTAGGTATTCTGTTAGTATGTATATATATATATATATATATATATATATATATATATATATATATAATGTTTGTGTGTACACTCATGACAATGACAAATTGTCAATCATGTTAGGTTATTATTAAAATGTTTTCTTTTTTATTACTTCTTAACACTACTTCTCGCTGGGGCCGGTATTTTTAGGGAAAAAGATAAATTAGAAAAACTTGGATGAATAAGGCATCTAAGTGTGAGCATAACTTGAACATCATGAAGTTTTGACTGAACCTGTGACGATTTTAGGCCAACAGCACATTACGCTCAATGAGAATATCAAAGTCATATTTTGTTAAAGACGGGAAATTTCTTAAATTGTGGCAAATGAGGTAGAAATGTCCGCAAAAGAAAGAAATAAGAAAAAATTCTCAGCCCTTTTTTTCTAAATAAGAGTGATTTTGTCACACCAGTGTCCACCTAATATGTGCCTAATCTTTCTA
Organism: Polypterus senegalus; assembly: GCF_016835505.1. Taxonomy (NCBI): domain Eukaryota; kingdom Metazoa; phylum Chordata; class Cladistia; order Polypteriformes; family Polypteridae; genus Polypterus; species Polypterus senegalus. Next base: position 13,144 of record NW_024381833.1, read on the forward strand.
ATGGTAATCTCAGCACTTTGATGTTAACAGTGAGCAGAGCTGCCTGTACGAGCCCTGATGACATTTAAGGGGTCTCGGTCTTCTTTCAGCATCTTGTGTTCTGCTTCAGCCTGAACTTAGTGGGCCAGCATGGCCTGGACAAGTTGGAATTGATTTGAAATCCTCACTTGAGATGATCTTGGGCCCTTCTGTCTCTCACAGTCACATCGGGGCAATTTGGAGTCACCCAATCCAGTTCACCTGCATGTTTCTGGGGATGAGGGAAGACCAGAATAACCAGAAACACCATTCCCGAGCCCCTGTGTAGAACAACTGTGAGGGAGGATTTGACCCCAGGACACCTGAAAAAAAGCACTGTGCTAAACATGGGCCCCAAATTTTAAACCCAAATGGATATATTTGTTTTTTATTTTAGGCCAGATTATGTTCTAGAGGATAAAAATCCATCAATAGTTCTGTCTAAAATGTTTACCTTGGAAAAAGGGTTTGGGGGGAAAATATAGTTAAAATATTTGTTTATTTCAGTTTACAGAAGAATGGCAGCTTCTCTCCACCTTCATTTGGTCAGCCGTCTCTTCAGTAAAAAGAAAAAGGCGAAGAAATCAGAAAAGAGGATAAAGAACCTGACGAGCCTTTCTGCAGGCGTTCTCCCCCTGCCTGGATTAACAAAAAAGGGGCAAAACAAAGACTGATAAGGCAAGGGGAAAAAGTCAAATTTACACTGGAAAAAATTGTTGCTTGGAATGTAAAACAATTCACACAGAAGGTGATCTTAAAAGCATAGAGGGTTCACACTGGAAAAAAACCATATTGTTGTCATGAATGTGGTAAAGTGTTTCTAGGGCGATCTTGATAGGCCAGAAAAACCCCACACAGGAGAAAAACCACATTGTGTTCCAGAATGTGATAAGTTTTTCTATGTATAAACTACCCAACACAAAAAAATCCACACGGGAAAAAAAACGTATTGTTGCCCAGAATGTGGTAAGTGGTTCTCAATAAGGCCCGTCTTAGAACCACAAAAAATAATCACACAGGAAAAAACCTCATTTTGCCCAGAATGGAAAAATGTTCTCTGGAAGCAATCTTCACATCCCAAAAGAACCACAGGAGAAAAACCTCATTTTGTCAGGGGTTGGTAAGTGTTCTTAAGGAGAAACAGTCTTCAAGTCACAGAAAAAACCCAAAAGGAGAAAAACCTCATTGCTGTTCAAGTGTGGTAAATTGTTCTCAATGAGAGCACTCTTCGGGCCCAAAAAAAGTCCCACAGGAGAAAAACCTCATTGCTGTTCAGTGGGGAGCCTTTCTCATGGAGAAGCCATCTTCAGGGCACAGAATAATCCCACGGGAAAAAAACGCATTGTTCCAGAATGTGTAGTGTTCTCAAGAAAAGGCCCCAATCTTCAGAATCACAGAAGAATCCAAAAAGGGGAAAAAACGCTTTTGTCCAGAATGTGTTGTTCTCAAGTAATAAGTCTTCAGAACCACGAAAAATCCACACGGGAAAAAACCTCATTGTTGTCAGAATGTTTGTTCTTAAGGAAAACAGTCTTGAGGCCAAAAAATCCACAGGAAAAAACCTCATTGTTGTCAAAATTGGTAATTTTCTCTGAGAAGCAATCTTCACATTCACAGAAGAACCACAGGGGAGAAAAACCTCATTGTTGTCCAGGTAGTAAGTGTTCTTAAGGGAAACGTCTTCAGAGGCACAGAAGAATCCACACAGGGAAAAACCTCATTCTGTCAACAATTGGTAGGTTTTCTCATGAAAAGGCAATCTGCGAAACACAAAAATTCCCCCAGGTAAACCTTTTCTGTTAGATTGCCCAATCGACAACCCCCATTTTTTCAAAGGCACACAGAAATTGATACTGGAAGAACCATATTGCTGTTCTCAATGTAAAAAAAAATTTAAACATTATTTTAAAGTAAACACACAAACCCCCACAAAAATGAAAATGCAGTATTGTGTTCTGATTTCAAATATTATAAAAACCAGAAAAGGTCTTTATCCCGTCCCAAAACCCATACTGAAGAAAAATCTCATTGCTGTTCTGGGGAAAAGCGATTCTTATATTTAAGCACACTTCTGCCACCTCAGAACTCATACTGGAGAAATCTTTTTTGTTAAATGTGATAAGCGTTCTCAAAACAAAGCACCATAAAACGTACATCTGATTTCCACGGAAGAAACGTCACCTTTGCTTGGAATGTAACAAACAATTTTCACCCCTTTAAATGCTCTGAAAAGCATGGGAATCCTGGAAAAAGCCTTTCAGTTTTCATTATGCAATGTGATTCTCATATAACAGTTCTCCAAAATAATAAAAAAATTCATTTTTAAAGGAACAAAGCTTTTCTGCTGCAAAATTTGTCCTATTTTCAACAAAAATATAATTGGTATGTCTTTCATTTCCGGAACTTTTGGAATACTGCCGTTTTTTTCCAAAAAAATTTTTTTATTGAAGCGTATTTAGTTATGAAATTAATCAAATTTTAAAAACTGGTTTAAAAATTTGGCCCCCTTGTATCTTTGCTGATCTAATCCTGCCCCTGCCAATTCTCTTCTTGCAACAACAAATTTTTGGATTGCTTGTGTTGAATTTATAGACAATTAATCATGAGAAAAGGTAAAGGTGGTCAACTGCAAGTTATGCTTCCCTTTGCCTCTCCTCTGAAGAGTGACAGACAGCATGGGATCCTCAAAGCAACTCACAAAAGATCTGAAAACAAAGATTGTTCAGTTTCATGGTTTAGGGGAAGGTTACACAAAGTCATCTCAGAGGTTTAAACTGTCAGTTTCAACTGTCGAAAATCTAATGGATGATTTGAAGCAGGCTGTCCATGCTTGGCAGCCATCAAATTGAACTGAACTGGAGAGATTTTGTATAGAAGAATGGTCAAAAATACCTCCATCCAGAATCCAGACACTCATCAAAAGCTATAGGAGGACAGTGTCTAGAGGGTTTTGTATTTGCAAAAGTAGGCTCAACTAAGTATTGATGTCATATCTCTGTTGGTGTGCCCACATTTTTGCACCTGTCTAATTTTGCTATGATGCATATTTTCTGTTAATTCAATAAACTTAATGGTTCCTTAAGGCATGTCATATATTAAAAGGAAGTTGATATCTTGAAAGCTCATCCAATGATAAACAAAAATCACTAAAGAATTAAGAGGGGTTCCCAAACCTCCCCACGATGCACACACATACACATATGTATATATTCATACATATATGTATATATACATATACATACAATCTTTACAGTTTATACTTATCTTATTTGAACTACTTCGGCTTTAATTTGTCTAATTACTGTACCTCCTAACATTGACACTGTCATGATAAAATGTCTTACATGCTTATATGAAAAAGTGCTTGATTACAAACTCATTATTTGTTTAATTACTTTATTATGTTTCTTGTTACCCGCTTCTGGGATCCTGGAGCTTTTTCACATTCACACTTGTCTCCGATTCTGTGGCTTATCTTACTATCACTGAGAGATACGGAGCTCTTGCAGTCACTCACTCAGTGACTCCTTATTCAGGGATGGGGCAATTTAAATATGTATACATATGTGCATGTGCCTGTTCTTTTACTTAGATGTTATTCAGTTTACTGGTGTTACCCTAAAGCCCTGCACTGGTACTTGCTTATGCAAAGTTATGCTCTAATCAAACCTATGCTACACATATACTCAAGCCTACATGCAAAGCTATATTTACACATGATCAGTATCTTGTTTAATCAGTTGTTACAGCTTCCTCACAAACTCCATAAGCCCTATTGTATCCTAACCTAACCTATCTAATATAAATATATAACTAAACTAGCCCTATTCTTACCTATACTTACATGAGCTTTCCCTGCACTAAATTTTATATATTGGTCTGTTTTTAGAAGATTTTATATATATTTTTTGCTTCCCTCTCTATCCCTCACACTAGCACACTTCCTCCACCTGCCGCCCGGTCCCAACTCCTTGACTTCACACTATGGTGAGCCAAGTGTGGCAACCACAGGAATTTCTCTTACCAATGCAGACCCTTGTCCCTAATCCAAGGCGGTATCCGTGGGACTCCAACCTTGTCAGCCCTCTCAATCGTAGAACTTTATGTGGGATGCGGCAAGAAGGGAGGACAAAGCCCAGTGCACCATGGGCCTTGACCTGCTCTTTTGGCAGCCTCCTGCCCTTCTGTTCTAAGCCTTGCACAAAGCGAACGACCCAAGTTACAGATGAGAGCGTACACAGGCTTTTACTTCACAACCCAGCCCAAATACAGCCCACGGATAACTCGAGTTTCTGACTTTTCAGATTCACGGTCACACACTCACACTGTAACAGTAATGCCAGCTTTTTTACCTCAATTCTGGCTGCCTTTCATCCTTCTCCACACTATTCAGTTTGTCATCTAGAAAGGCTTCTTTTGCAGCTTCTCCGTTGAATGGGCAGGATCTCCATAAACCTAACACAAACAATTTATAGCGAAACTTAGTTACCCTTTTAAGTGGCTACCATTTGTGTCAATTTCTCAGAGTCCCATCCCAGCCTCTGGATCAGCTTCAGCCTTTTCTAGTCCCTTCGTGGTCGCCAATCTGTTGTGGAGAAATCTTAGAAAAAACAAGCAGAGTCTTCAGAAAGGCAGTCAGAATTTAAGACTTTATTGCACAACATAGAAAAGAATTGCGGAGCACATAAAGCTTGTCTCGATTCATGAAGTGAGGCCCGAGTGTCCAGAGCGCCCCAAATATATTACAGTTCTTATCTCAAAATGCCCCCCTTCCAGATTAGGTTCCCAGCATCTAATATATGGAAGTTCCCATGATGTTTCCCCCACTCAGCACCTTTCCCCATAACAATCGCCTGGTGTCCCAACCCTTCTCATAACAATATTGTTGTCCCTGGAGACATCCCCATAACCTTCTTCTTTTCTAACAAAATTTTTGCTGGCAGGACATATTTGCCATCTGGCAAAAAACTTCACCTGATTACTCCTTCCTCTGTTTTAAGCATGTAATCCTGGAGTGCTAAGGTCACTGGCCTTTCAGTTGTTAATCAACTCCCAACTTAACAATGAAGTTGAGGAACAATTAAATTGAGATGAGGGGGACCCATAGATAAATTCTAACTGACTGGACTTCCTAATTAATAATTCAGTAACTGATTACTTCAATAAATGATTACTTGTGCACTAGCATCCTCTAAGGCTAAGGGTAACATAGTAGCGGCTGTGCCAGTGAGCGTAGCACACAGCTTCACTGATAAGGGCCAAGCTGCGAACAACTATGACACCAGTACTTCATGCTTGAAAGAAAGAAGGAAAAAGACAAGCCTTTTAAAAATGGCTTTTACGCTCACTCATATGTGCTACTATATCTTATTATTATTCTCTATTATCACTAAGCTATATAAAGAAATATTGCAAATGCTACTGTAAAATATATACAGTACATGCTTACTAATATAGAAGCCCATGAATGCAGGCAGCAGTACTGTTAAGTCGCGGCACACAGCTGCCCGGTGGTCTGACTGAGGCCAGGCTACTGCTTACGCCACGGCACATGTTCAGGAAAAGACCGTAGATTTCAATAATCAACTCTTAAGTGTCTAAAGTCTTCCGGTTTGAGTGAACACTGGCAGGAACACCACTGTCAAATGCGACAGCAACATTGTCAGCTTTGGTCTATTGAACATCCGCTCACTTATGAGCAAGGGACATCTCATTCAGGATCTCCTCATTGACCGTAAGTTTGACTTTCTCCGTTTAACTGAGACTTGGCAGCAACCTCAAGACTTTTCACAACTTAATGAATGCACCCCCCCGGGGTTTGTTTACACTTGTCAACCCCGTGCATCTGGCCGTGGAGGAGTGTCGCAAAATTTATCACGAAGTGGAAAGTCCTGCCGTTGCCTGCTCCTGCTGTTAGCTCTTTGAATCGACTGTGTGTCAACTGTCTGGGCCAGTTCCAACCATCATTGCAACTGTCTACCGTCCTCCTAAGTCTAACAACAATTTTTTGAACGATCTTGCTACCTTCCTTACCAATCTATCTGTAATTACTCCAAATATAATTCTGCTGGGGGATTTTAACATACATCTGGACAATATCAATATCCCTCTCACTAGAGACTTTTTATCTTACCTGAGAGTTTTGGATACCAGCAGCACACTGATGTTCCTACCCATTGTAAAGGACAAACAGATGTATAAAAATCTTCTACTCTACTACAAGGATTGTATAGCTCAAACCAAATCTAATTATTACACTCAGTTAATTACTAGTAATACAGGTAACACCAAGTCTTTGTTTTCTTTACTTAATAATGTTACACAACCTCCAGACTCTTTACCATCTCACCTTCACTCAACTGCCTTCTGTAATTCTCTTATCTCTTTTTCAATGAGAAAATCCAAAAGATACATCAGCACCTTGGTCCAGATCCTTTCTGTATTTCTTCTGAACTACACTCACCTCTTCACTCTTTCTCTTCTTTCCAGCTTCCCACTTCCTCTGAAATCTCAGATCTCATCTGCAAATCCAAGTCATCTACTTGTCAGCTGGACCCCCTGCCTACAGTTCTGGTTAAAGCCTGCCTCCCCCCTCTAGTCCCTCTTATTCTGCCATCATTCACTCTTCTCTTACTACTGGTATTATTCCCACATCTTTCAAAACTGCTGCTATAACCGCAATACTAAAAAAACCTGGTTGTGATCCTACTAATTTCAATAATTTTTGCCCCATTTCTAACTTGCCCTTTATCTCCAAAATTTTGAAAAAATAGTAGCTATCCAACTTCACACCCACTTGTCTCACAATAATCTATATGAGAAGTTCCAGTCTGGTTTTCGCCCCCTTCATAGTACAGAAACAGCACTTGTTAAAATTACTAATGACCTCTTATGGCTGCTGATTCTGGTCTAATCACTATTCTCATCCTTCTTGATCTGAGTGCAGCCTTTGATACTATTTGTCATACCACTCTCCTTAATAGATTATCTTTGATTGGCATTACCCACACTCCACTTGATTGGTTTAGGTCTTACCTTTCAGGCCGCACTCAGTTCATACAGCTTAAAACTTTCACATCCCAACCCACCGCTGTTACTTCTGGTGTGCCACAAGGCTCTGTCCTGGGGCCTCTTCTTTTTATTATTTACCTTCTTCCCCTTGGCAATATTTTTCGCAAATATAACATTAATTTTCACTGTTATGCTGATGACACCCAGCCCTACCTTGCTTGTAAACCCACCTCTTCCTTTCCACCACCTTCACTTATTGACTGTATTTCTGAAATTAAATCCTGGTTCTCTTCAAATTTTCTTAAATTAAACAGTGACAAAACTGAGGTTCTCCTCATTGGTTCAAAATCATCATTATCCAAAACCAATAATCTTTCTCTTATTATTGATAATTCTGTTGTTTCCCCATCATCTCAGGTCAAGAGTCTGGGTGTCATCCTCGACAGTACTCTATCTTTCCAATGTCACATTAATAACATTACCGGTCTGCTTACTTCCACTTACGTAATATTAATCGCATTCATCCCTCCCTCACTCCTCATACTACTGCCATTCTTGTTCATAGTCTTGTCACTCGGCGGGACTACTGCAATTCACTCCTCTTTGGTCTTCCTAATAAATCTCTTCATAAGCTTCAGTTACTCCAGAATTCTGCAGCACGTATCATCACTGGAATCCCATCTTCTCACCATATTACTCTGGTCTTGCAGCAGCTTCATTGGCTCCAGATCAAGTTTTGTATTGATTTTAAGATTCTGCTACTAACTTTTAAGGCCATCCATAACCTCGCACCTCCATATCTGTCTGACCTTCTACATGTTGCCATTCCATCCCGTAACCTTAGATCCTCTTCCTCCATCCATCCATCTGACTGTTCCTCCCGCCCGTTTAACCACCATGGGGAGCAGAGCTTTCAGCCGTTCTGCTCCCAAGCACTGGAACTCATTACCTGCGGATCTCCGAAATATCAAATCATATTCATCTTTCAAATGTAAACTTAAAACACATTTGTTTAAAATGGCTTTTTCTTCTTCCTCCTGATTATAGTGGTTTTGTTTGGTTTTAATTTTTAGATTTTCTGATGTTTTAAGTTGTTTATAATTGTGTCTTTTATTTATTTATTTATTTATTTATTGTTTGTTCAGTGTCCTTGAGTTCTCTGAAAGGCGCCTTGTATAAATAAAATGTATTATTATTATTATTATTATTATTATTATAAAGTGTTCAAAACTAACGAATATCATAATACATTGTGTTTAGAGTTCATTAATAGCTTAGGCAATAAAATTAATGTTTCTCTTCTAAATGCTATTTAATTACTTATATATTTTATACGCTAGCTGAAGAACTAATCCTTCACTCACACAGGTAAAGGCCTTACATGCAGTTTGTTTAGTCTTAGATAAAGCTCGACTCCTGCAATGTTCAATACAAAGTTTGCCTGCTTACTTCCTCCGAGAGCTCATGATGACCTCGTCTCACAGTTCGACTTGCAGAAATTCAAAAACAAAGCAAGTACGAAGGACAGGCAGGTAAGAGGCCTCTCTAACAAAACTAATGGTGTCCTTTGAGGAAGAAATATTATTAACTGTAATGATTATAAGTACTTTACTCACAATACCAAGGACTGTATTTTATATTAATCATGCTGCAGAGAGCGATATGATTTATTACCTCTATATGATTTATTCTTCATTTAGGTAGAAGAATTAGGCTTGTGCACAGAACAAGGGACTAACTTGCATTCTTTTATGAGAAAACGCTGACCTCTTGATACTAATGCCCAAAGCAGCTCCAACTAATATTTTGAACTGAGTATTTGACCCTTGTTTTACGAGTATAAAGTCAGTTGCATATTCGCAGCTACTTTTTCAAACAACTCTACAGCTCTGATCAGTGGCAAAGTTGTTCAGTTCAAAATATTAGTTGGCGCTGCTTTGGGCATTCCATGTCAAAGTACCTAAACTAATACAGCCGTTGCAGTTTACCGTAGGCTATGTCAAACTGGCTCATTCGCGTTGTGATCGTCTTCTCCGATACACCATATAGATCTGCAATCTGTCGTACTTTTAAACCGCATAACAGAAGGTGTTCTATTGACTCAGCTGGAATGTCAAAGGATGGACGTCCAGAGCAGGGAACTGCGTCACCTGAACTGGAGTGTAGTAGAGTCTGTTCCACCTGTTCTTTGATAATTTCAAAAATAGTTTAATCTATATCGGAGTCTAAAAGGGCCGCCAACATTGTAATTTCTTCCGATAAATCTTCAATTCTCTCTCTGAAATACGTAATATCTTCGGCAGAATCCATTTCATCGGCAGTAGTAAGCATTTTTCTAATTCATACTTGTGCTATCGATTCACCAATCAGTAACTAGAGGGCGTGTTAGAGCCCACCCTCTCAACTTTGACGAGTGAAAGTGACAGTTTTATTTCAAGCCGTATTTCATGACGGTTTGCAGGAATGTTACGGACAAAATGAAATAAATAAATAAGCAACGAAAAACATATTTCGTGGCACATTTATTTATTTATGCTCACATTTCACAGTACTTTTATTTATTCACGCATTTATTTATTTATTCCTCCATATCTCAGGGTGTTTTACAAAGATGCCTTGAAATAACATTAAAAACATCACTAAGAACAAATGTATTATAAATATGAACTATAGCAGCAAGCAACTTACTGTAAAAAAAAAATTGGTCAAATAGATTGGTTTAAGTGATAATAGCTCATTTCCTTAATTTAAGTCTGTGGATATAAAGTTAAACTTATTTGTAAGATTAATAGCCATTGGAATAAATGAGTATTTGAACCAGTGGCTTTATGCTCTTCATTTCTTCGCATCTGACCTGATTGCACAACTCAGAACGAATTAAAGAATTTTAACAAGTGGACAGTAACAGCACTAAGGACAGGGACAGTCAGCTTACACAGTGTTCTTTTCTTTTTGAAAAAGGATCATATATTTCTATAAAAACTGGTTGGATACGTTAGGTTTTATAAACCTGATGCCTTAAGACAAATGGCAGTTTTATTAATAATAACTGATGTCTAAAGATATCTTTAGTAGTATAATGTCAGGCGGCTTCTGTCAAAATTTAATCCGAGTTTGATTGATGAGATTAAACCACGCCCCTTTTTAATCGAAGACCGGAAGTCCCGCCCCCACCCACCATCTGTTGTTAGTTGACCTTGGATGACCTTTCAGGAAGTCCCTCCCCCACCACCGGTTGTTTTGTTGACCTTGGATGACCTTGATCAGGGCCCCTGTTGATTAATGACAGGAAGTCCCCACCCCAACCACCGGTTGTTTGTTGACCTTTAGCCCAGCCATCTGTTTTCCCCAGGAAACTGTCAAGGGCAATTTGATGGATGCCCCCACCCTCCTTGAACCCCACCACCCGCCCCTGCTTGGCCACCTGCATTGCCCCATCTCACTAGGGCAAGTTCAGACATGCCCAAGGGCTGCCTAGGCCCCCCTTGAACCCATCACCACCCCCACCACTTCCCAGCCCCCCACCCCTCTTCCAAAGACAGGTTCAGGCATGCTGCAGCCGGTCCCTGGACAAGTTCAGGCATGTTCCTATCCATACCCAGACTGAATGGCCTGCCTAAGCCTCACTGCAGCACATGATGTCTGGTCCCCTTCTTCCTGGGACATACACACACAGGCTCCGTTCGGACCGATCTAACTTGTCGCCGTTCCTGCCAATATTGCTTTAGGTAAGAATCCCTGTATCTATGTAACAATTATTTTAAAAATATCTATCTATCTAATCGTTGCTATATCATTTGTAAACTCCCTTGTATTTTATCTAAGACAAAACAGCCTTTTCCTTCCCATCTCCGTGAAAATCCTTTCACAGACAGGCTCTGAGTTTAAAAGCATTCAGCAGCGCACAGAAAGACAAGCAGTCTAGCGTTTAGCAGCCCCGCAGGCGTGTGCTTGTAGTTCAAAGCACGTTGAAATACAAGCTGCCCGGCACCCTCTGCGCAGCCTGGCTTTTAGCAGTCCCTGCGCGCATCCGCGAGCTGGTCATTCCCAAAGCACACAGAAAGGATCTTTCTCTCTGTTCACACTGAGTCCGGAGCGCAGCTAGAGCCGTCAGTGCATGCCATATGGGTGGAGCTGTGTGTAAGTTCACCTCCTCCCCTGACAGCTCCGCGCTGATTCAGTCCAGGCGCGCGCAGGCTTGTCAACAGCTGAGCGTAAGCCCCCTTCTTCCATTCCCAAGACGCATGGGTCTTAAAAAGTTAAAGGCTTTCATGATAACGTGTAAAACACGTGATAACTAGTTCGCTATAAGACCTTTAAAAATCACACAGTTAAATAAGATGCAGCAGTTCCCTTATAATTCACGTTGGAGACGTCTAAATGCTAAATGAATTAATATATTTATAATTTGTATTAAAATCGATCTAAAACCAACCCTTTTTCTACCCCTGTTAATCCTCCCCTCATGAAGAAAGGCGTTTAGTTTTTTCTAAAAGTTTGAATGCCTTAATCAGAGCGGATATCTCGGGCTGTGGTCTTTGGGGAATCGGTGGCACTTCCGCATCATAGGCTGCCTCAGCCGCTGATGACCTTTAACCTCGGAGCAAAACAGAATGCGTCTGTTTAATCAAATCTACCAGTTACAACGGAATCTATTAATCAAATTCCGGATAACCCTTAACTTTGTGACCGGATCAAAATTTTTGCAAAGGTGAAAAGGTCTTGCGGAGATACGTACAGATGTTTAAACAAATCTATTAACCAAATTCCTGACTTTTTTAGCGTCCGCCGAAAGTGGTGCCTAGACACCGGACAAAGGCCATTATACGGATGTCCGATTAAAATGATTGGGGCACATTCCAAAACACCCAGCTTTTTGGGTCTATAAAAGTGTTCAGACTGGTCCATTACTCAGCAGGCCGTTAATACTGAAAGAGGACACCGAATCTCGTCGGAAACATCAAGGATCACGGTATGGCATATTTTTGATTATTATATGCGCCAAACAAGTATGTTTTAGAAAACGGATGGATGAACCCTTATATTTTATTCTTACTATGAATAATTTCCAAGTTTATTCTCAAGTGCGTGCGTGCGCGCACTCGTGTGTAGGCGCATGAGCGCGTATAATATAAGATGTAGCATTTATATCCATCTATCTGCGTGTACGACGATTAATGTACAAATTCATAGGACTGAAGCAAACAATATTAGCTTTTTCATACCGAAAAGGGCTTTACAATCAAGTAGTTTTGTCTCGGCGTCTGAAAATTCAAACAGAGCCTCTTCTCTGAGAATACTCAGGCATGGTTTAAAAGCGCAGGCCGGTTGTGTATCAGCGCTGGCGTAGTAAGAGGTCAGTATTCTGAACTACGTACAGAAGGGTCCCGTTTGTGAAATGCGTACTCTTTCGAATCGGGCTTACTGTAGCAGGGGAATGTCTGCACCAGGGTCCGCATGTTTTTAAAAGTCTGGGATATCGAAACATTTTAACTTTATAAACTCTCATTTGTTACAACCGGTTGGAGACAGCCTCCAATGATGAACGGGATCCAGGAGCATATATCGAAGCGAATGCTTAATAGACATAAGGCAACTGTGTTTTCATTCATTTCGCTAAATGAAAAGTAATTATTTTAATACGGAATAGTAGCCCCACAAAGGCCGGGTGATTTTAGACGTGCGAGTAATATAATTAAGTTATTTTTAAAAGTAATCCCACACTGCACAAGAGACAGATTCCACGTGTGTTTTAGGATTTGCTGCGGTCAGTGATGATTTTAATTTTTCCTTAGCTCATTTCTATAACATAGGAGCCTTTTGACAAAGGAAAACTCTGTAAATACACTTGTGCATTAAAACGGAGATTTAAGAAAGCAGGTTTCTACCTTAAGACAGATTACTCACCTTAACCCAGTTTTGTACGTGCATGTAAAAGCACTCACTGTTGTTACACTAGCACAAAATTGATATTTTCTGTCTACTCAAAAACTAAAATTATTTCTATTAACACAGGTGATAACTGGAAAGCATTTTCACTATTTTTAATTAAAAGTTAAACAGAAAAGCTCAATTATGATTTTTGTTTTGTCATGCTAGGGTCCTAGGGTGACACTTGTGCCCTTTATACTCTCTTATGTAGACCTTAACACATATTCTTACCAAAATAGTTCATCACTTCCCAATTCCTGTAACTTCAGGTAATTAGACAGAGTGAGCTCCATAACAGGCAAGAGAAAAGTATTATAGGTCAGATACACAGAGCCATAAAACAAAAGCACTGAACGCCACACAACCTGGTATTGCTAGATGTATTTTGTTACCTGGAGAAAGAAGAAAAAAAAAAAAAACATTTTTAGTAGTCACGTAAAATGACCAGTTGCTTTAACATGAAAATAAAACATCTTTAGAAAATAAAGCATCTAAAAGCATCTTTGTAAAGGACCGATTTTAAAACATAAGAAAAATCCTTGTTTCCAAAAGAGTTCTGCCCATTTTTCCAGCAGTTTTCTTGACTGATCTCATTTTAAATGATAATAGCCAGTATAAAGTCCGTAAAGGAACTGGGTAGGAACTGGAGACATCTGATATCTTCTAGCATATCTTTTTTTGTGAACAGAGTTTTCATAACAGTTTTAATCGAGCCCCTTAACGTTTTTTTTGAAAGTAGACCACTATTACCAATATGTCCTTTTTTAAAATTAATGATATACCATAGATGCATATTTTATTATAATTACTTAACTTTTATCAACTTTTATCTAACTCAATATTTATTTTTCTAGTATCAGAATGTAGTTCAAGTTATTTTGTTTTCGGTTCAATAGATGTATTTTTCATATTTGATTCTTTGTTTTTTCACATCTTTGCGCCCTTTTTGTTACTTAGCCCCTAGGGGCCATCCCACAGTTTGAGAACTACGGTTGTAGGGGATTATTTGTAAAACGCTCTGTGGCACTTCAAGCTAAATTAGATTTCCTTGGTTATTCAGCCGTTCATCGGTGTTCCATTTTGTTATAAATTGTATTTAGTCTCTTTATTTACTAAACATTTTATATTTTGAATAGAAAACAGTTATTTTGTTCAGGCTTTAATTTAAAACCGCATTTTCATCAACAGGCTATAATCACTTTGGTACTTAGGATGCTTTGTATAATACAAAGTTTTAGAAATTCTGTTAATGCTTGGTAATAGCCTTCCATTTTACATCAGTTATGAACCCCTGAAAATAAGAATGGTTATAGTAGGTTATAGGAGCCTGTACACTACAGGGCCGATGATTAGGCTTATACTGGACACGTTAGGCAAATCAGGATGGACATTTTTTAGTAAATAGTTACATAATATTATATGTGTTTGCACAAGGATTAAAATTTTACTAAAACTTTGTGGTTTATTCTTTCTTTTAGTTAGTCCAGGTTACATAGGACAGCTATCATTGAAAACTGCTTTTCCCCTCTGTTTGTGAAAAAGCACCCTTGGTTTTGGTAGCATTCAGGGTGAAGGGAATGTAAGTTTAAACTGTGATTCCAAGAGTCAACAAGTGTCTGCAAACGTCTTGAATACGAGTCAAAGGACCAGGGTTTGTGCAGGGATCATAGTCAGGGGCAGAGTTACGCTAGACATTATTATTCCAAAATGTAACATTGACTCGCCCATATCACAAATATAAGATAGTAAAACTAAAATTTACAAATACTAAGTCACAGAGGAGATTAAAAACATAATTAAGACCGGTTAGCTGTTAGTCGAGAGTACTGAGTCGGGCACGATAGCCTCAGGTCAAAACAGGCCATCGTAGGTGGCCGTCTGGTCCTTAGACCATCATGCCTGATCAGGAGCATAGCCGGAGAGATGTTGATTGTTAACCGTTCAAAAACACGTTGTTGAAAAATTTTTTTATAGCCCAACAAATCCAGGCCGCTTGGGGGCAAAGACTCTTTGAAAAGAGACTCCCACCCCACCGCCTGATTGGGCCTCCTTTGTGTCAAGAACATTTTGATGGATGTCTCTTATTCGGGTCTGTGAAATGTACTTCTGCATAAAAAAACCTAAGGTCTCGGGAGTATGGTCATTGTGAATAGTTAATACAGAAAAGAGAATACAGAACACACACGCACTTGTCCTATCTCTTCTGAAAAACCCTAGGTGAATTTTGAACATCATGTCCTATGACTGGTTAACACTGTGGACACAGGCGCTAGATCTCCGTCATATGGACCATTACAGAGTAAAGATTCTAGAATCTTTTGCACTCTCCATTACGAGATCCATAGCACCCACAGGAAGTTCGACAATTAAGTAAAGACCCTTTAGTTGGTCAGAATCATGGGTTAGTGCCCAGGTCCATATTCTAAAACATCTTCGATTATATCTATTTCGTTAGCATGTCGGCGCTGTTCATTTTCAATATAGGTGGTATACTTCCCTGTCAAAAGGTTAAAATAAAACAGAGATCCGAGATACTCCTATTGCATCCGCAATATTTGTTATTAAGTGTATAGGTTTGTCTTGCATTCTAATTCTTAAAGCGGTATCAAACTATTGTTAATTTCAAAGCAAAATGCAACCAATCATTTTGTTTATAACTAAATTAAATAATCCTTATAAATAGATCCCGGTGCTTGATAATACTTAACACTAATTGATATCATTAAATGATACTTCTGTGTTTTATTCGGGTTTACTATTTATTATTTTTAATTTGCCTTTTTGTTTTATTAAAAAATGAACTCTTTAAGACATATTCAGACTATTCCAGACTACGCATGTCAAAAAAGCTTATTTATTTCAAAAGGTTTCTTTTCGTGCTGGTTTTGTCACCTATCAATGTTTTTATACATCACAGCAGTTTTCAAATTGTAATAACTCCTTTATAAATCCACTTTTTCATGTAATTATTTATTTCATAATTAACTTTATTTATTTATTTAGGCATAAATGTCCTTACCAGTCTAGTTCATATTCTAAACTCCAATATTTAATATTCTTCCTGAATCAGGAGGAACACAAACCTGACTTTTAGTTCCAGATAAGATTCTAACAATAACCGGCTCATGTTAATCAGCCTCATACTAGCAGATGTTAAATAACGTTTTCCCTAACTCTTTGCAACCCGTGGAACTGGTAAACAGATGACAGTTTAGCTGATAATATACCTCAGAAAACGTAGGTTCTGTTGTAGTGTGCTGTGATTTTGGGGTGATCCCTTGTTGATCCGGTCTTAATTATGTTTTTAATCTCCTCTGTGACTTAGTATTTGTAAATTTTAGTTTTACTATCTTATATTTGTGATATGGGCGAGTCAATGTTACATTTTGGAATAATAATGTCTAGTAACTCTGCCCCTGACTATGATCCCTGCACAAACCCTGGTCCTTTGACTCGTATTCAAGACGTTTGCAGACACTTGTTGACTCTTGGAATCACAGTTTAAACTTACATTCCCTTCACCCTGAATGCTACCAAAACCAAGGGTGCTTTTTCACAAACAGAGGGAAAAGCAGTTTTCAATGATAGCTGTCCTATGTAACCTGGACTAACTAAAAGAAAGAATAAACCACAAAGTTTTAGTAAAATTTTAATCCTTGTAAAACACATATAATATTATGTAACTATTTACTAAAAAAATGTCCATCCTGATTTGCCTAACGTGTCCAGTATAAGCCTAATCATCGGCCCTGTAGTGTACAGGCTCCTATAACCTACTATAACCATTCTTATTTTCAGGGGTTCATAACTGATGTAAAATGGAAGGCTATTACCAAGCATTAACAGAATTTCTAAAACTTTGTATTATACAAAGCATCCTAAGTACCAAAGTGATTATAGCCTGTTGATGAAAATGCGGTTTTAAATTAAAGCCTGAACAAAATAACTGTTTTCTATTCAAAATATAAAATGTTTAGTAAATAAAGAGAGACTAAATACAATTTATAACAAAATGGAACACCGATGAACGGCTGAATAACCAAGGAAATCTAATTTAGCTTGAAGTGCCACAGAGCGTTTTACAAATAATCCCCTACAACCGTAGTTCTCAAACTGTGGGATGGCCCCTAGGGGCAAGTAACAAAAAGGGGCAAAGATGTGAAAAACAAAGAATCAAATATGAAAAATACATCTATTGAACCGAAAACAAAATAACTTGAACTACATTCTGATACTAGAAAAATAAATATTGAGTTAGATAAAAGTTGATAAAAGTTAAGTAATTATAATAAAATATGCATCTATGGTATATCATTAATTTTAAAAAGGACATATTGGTAATAGTGGTCTACTTTCAAAAAAAGCGTTAAGGGCTCGATTAAAACTGTTATGAAAACTCTGTTCGCAAAAAAGATATGCTAGAAGATATCAGATGTCTCCAGTTCCTACCCAGTTCCTTTACGGACTTTATACTGGCTATTATCATTTAAAATGAGATCAGTCAAGAAAACTGCTGGAAAAATGGGCAGAACTCTTTTGGAAACAAGGATTTTTCTTATGTTTTAAAATCGGTCCTTTACAAAGATGCTTTTAGATGCTTTATTTTCTAAAGATGTTTTATTTTCATGTTAAAGCAACTGGTCATTTTACGTGACTACTAAAAATGTTTTTTTTTCTTTTTTTTTCTTCTTTCTCCAGGTAACAAAATACATCTAGCAATACCAGGTTGTGTGGCGTTCAGTGCTTTTGTTTTATGGCTCTGTGTATCTGACCTATAATACTTTTCTCTTGCCTGTTATGGAGCTCACTCTGTCTAATTACCTGAAGTTACAGGAATTGGGAAGTGATGAACTATTTTGGTAAGAATATGTGTTAAGGTCTACATAAGAGAGTATAAAGGGCACAAGTGTCACCCTAGGACCCTAGCATGACAAAACAAAAATCATAATTGAGCTTTTCTGTTTAACTTTTAATTAAAAATAGTGAAAATGCTTTCCAGTTATCACCTGTGTTAATAGAAATAATTTTAGTTTTTGAGTAGACAGAAAATATCAATTTTGTGCTAGTGTAACAACAGTGAGTGCTTTTACATGCACGTACAAAACTGGGTTAAGGTGAGTAATCTGTCTTAAGGTAGAAACCTGCTTTCTTAAATCTCCGTTTTAATGCACAAGTGTATTTACAGAGTTTTCCTTTGTCAAAAGGCTCCTATGTTATAGAAATGAGCTAAGGAAAAATTAAAATCATCACTGACCGCAGCAAATCCTAAAACACACGTGGAATCTGTCTCTTGTGCAGTGTGGGATTACTTTTAAAAATAACTTAATTATATTACTCGCACGTCTAAAATCACCCGGCCTTTGTGGGGCTACTATTCCGTATTAAAATAATTACTTTTCATTTAGCGAAATGAATGAAAACACAGTTGCCTTATGTCTATTAAGCATTCGCTTCGATATATGCTCCTGGATCCCGTTCATCATTGGAGGCTGTCTCCAACCGGTTGTAACAAATGAGAGTTTATAAAGTTAAAATGTTTCGATATCCCAGACTTTTAAAACATGCGGACCCTGGTGCAGACATTCCCCTGCTACAGTAAGCCCGATTCGAAAGAGTACGCATTTCACAAACGGGACCCTTCTGTACGTAGTTCAGAATACTGACCTCTTACTACGCCAGCGCTGATACACAACCGGCCTGCGCTTTTAAACCATGCCTGAGTATTCTCAGAGAAGAGGCTCTGTTTGAATTTTCAGACGCCGAGACAAAAACTACTTGATTGTAAAGCCCTTTTCGGTATGAAAAAGCTAATATTGTTTGCTTCAGTCCTATGAATTTGTACATTAATCGTCGTACACGCAGATAGATGGATATAAATGCTACATCTTATATTATACGCGCTCATGCGTCTACACACGAGTGCGCGCACGCACGCACTTGAGAATAAACTTGGAAATTATTCATAGTAAGAATAAAATATAAGGATTCATCCATCCGTTTCTTAAAAACATACTTGTTTGGCGCATATAATAATCAAAAATATGCCATACCGTGATCCTTGATGTTTCCGACGAGATTCGGTGTCCTCTTTCAGTATTAACGGCCTGCTGAGTAATGGACCAGTCTGAACACTTTTATAGACCCAAAAAGCTGGGTGTTTTGGAATGTGCCCCAATCATTTTAATCGGACATCCGTATAATGGCCTTTGTCCGGTGTCTAGGCACCACTTTCGGCGGACGCTAAAAAAGTCAGGAATTTGGTTAATAGATTTGTTTAAACATCTGTACGTATCTCCGCAAGACCTTTTCACCTTTGCAAAAATTTTGATCCGGTCACAAAGTTAAGGGTTATCCGGAATTTGATTAATAGATTCCGTTGTAACTGGTAGATTTGATTAAACAGACGCATTCTGTTTTGCTCCGAGGTTAAAGGTCATCAGCGCTCAGGGCAGCTAATGCGGAAGTGCCACCGATTCCCCAAAGACCACAGCCCGAGATATCCGCTCTGATTAAGGCATTCAAACTTTTAGAAAAAACTAAACGCCTTTCTTCATGAGGGAGGATTAACAGGGGTAGAAAAAGGGTTGGTTTTAGATCGATTTTAATACAAATTATAAATATATTAATTCATTTAGCATTTAGACGTCTCCAATGTGCTATAAAGGGAACTGCTGCATCTTATTTAACTGTGTGATTTTAAAGGTCTTATAGCGAACTAGTTATCACGTGTTTTACACGTTATCATGAAAGCCTTTAACTTTTAAGACCCATGCGTCTTGGGAATGGAAGAAGGGGCTTACGCTCAGCTGTTGACAAGCCTGCGCGCGCCTGGACTGAATCAGCGCGGAGCTGTCAGGGAGGAGGTGAACTTACACACAGCTCCACCCATATGGCATGCACTGACGGCTCTAGCTGCGCTCCGGACTCAGTGTGAACAGAGAGAAAGATCCTTTCTGTGTGCTTTGGGAATGACCAGCTCGCGGATGCGCGCAGGGACTGCTAAAAGCCAGGCTGCGCAGAGGGTGCCGGGCAGCTTGTATTTCAACGTGCTTTGAACTACAAGCACACGCGCGCGGGCTGCTAAACGCTAGACTGCTTGTCTTTCTGTGCACTGCTGAATGCTTTTAAACTCAGAGCCTGTCTGTGAAAGGATTTTCACGGAGATGGGAAGGAAAAGGCTGTTTTGTCTTAGATAAAATACAAGGGAGTTTACAAATGATATAGCAACGATTAGATAGATAGATATTTTTAAAATAATTGTTACATAGATACAGGGATTCTTCC
>NW_024381834.1:0-9070 GCF_016835505.1 Polypterus senegalus
TTTATTTCCCCCCTGTTTGCTTTTGGGGTGAAAAAAAATAAAGTTTAAAAACAAGGAACCCATTTTTTTTTTTTTCTTTTTTTAAAAATTTTTTAAGGTTTTTAGCCCCTAGAATTTTAAGGGAAAAAAAGTTGGGGAAATTAAGTTGTCTGTTAACACTAAATTACAGAGCCTACGAAAAACTCAAATCTGGCCCACCTTAAACCGTGACCTCTCCCAGCATTTTTTGCCCTTAAAGTGCTGTTTGGAACAGCCAGCTATTCCACCCCACCATTGCAGAAAAGTTCGAATTCTCCCAGCTCATGCCTTGTTTTTTTTATCGGGAGTGAGTTTTAGAGTGGAAAAAAAGATGTTATTTGGAACACATGATTTGTGTTTCGTTACAGAAATCGTGTAAAAAATTGTTAAAACAGAAAATTTTTCATATTTTAGCAATGAATGTTACAAAATTAGGCATACACTAAAAAAATGTGTAAGCCCAAAGATCAAAAAAATTTTACAAAAGGTTAAAGGGCAAAACAGCTCTGGCGTAGCATAAGTTTTTCCGATTTATAATAAAGGGCCCCCGTTCAACCCTGACTGTTCCTGTATTTGTTTTTTTCGTAGGGGGTGCTCTTTTTTTATTATTATACAGTACACACATACTTTGGTTTGCATCTGAAACGCCGGTACATTTATATTACTGTATTGTAAAGTTCCCTTTTTTTTCATTTTATTCTGTCAGTCACGACAAAACACATACACCCCTAGTGATCTGCGCTGTTAGTTTTTATTTGAAACTTGGAGTAACTGGAGATGTGAGTGGTTTTTTGAGGCAATGGAACGGGACATTTTTAAGGATAAAGGAACACAAATCTGGTGAAACTCCCTTTCCGTATCTCACCATCACTTTTTTTTTTTTATTCATTTTTATTGACTGTTCCTGCTGCAGTAAGTCCGTTTCTGGGCAAAAATTTATGAACAGAGAAAAAAAGAAAAGCAAATATATGGGACATTTGAAAAAATTTTTATCGGGAAAACATCATGCACTATTGCAATATTATTTAAAAAACAACCCGGCCAGATCAGGGGGAATTTATGTGGTGTTGTTACTTGCAGCAGACGGGAGAGGGGGTGGGGGTTGAGCTGATCATGATTGAGGGGGATAAAACGAAAAAAAGTTAGACAACCACCTACTGTAATAATTTTCTCCTGTTATAGTCTTGAATAAAAGTGCACTTGTTTTGTTATATTGTACATCAACATTTATATTTATTTAAATCCCCGGGATTGGAGTTATTTTTTTGGATTTGTTAGTTATTTCCTCAGCAAAAGTCACAAGTACACTGCAGAGCTTTCGGTTTGAGCAACGGCATGCCAAAATGCATTTTAAGCCCAAAGGGGGCCCGCTTTGGGAGGAAGGGGCCGACTTTTTAGAGCACATACACCATCCAGATGTAAAACAACAGGGAGGTCCCAAACTGAAGAGTCTGAGCTGCAAAAAAAGCTCCCATCGCTGTTTTTTTGTTATTTACTTATTTACCTTGGTTTATTTATTTTACTTCCACAGCAAAAAGTCACGGCACTGCAGAGCTATAGCATCTTTTTGAAAAAACGGTTTTAAAAATTGGGTTGGGGGGGGGGCTGAGCTGGGGTAGGATGGGAACGGAACCAAAACTGAGAGAATGAAACTAAAAAAAAAAAAACAAAGCTAATTTTACAAGTATCATACACTACAGTTGTTACAGACTAAAACCAAAATATTTTTTGGGATTCAAAAATAAAAAGAATAAAAGCAGCCTTTTCCCAAAATGGACCATCGGGGGTCATTTTTTTTTGCCTTCTCACATTTAAAAATCGTGAAACTGACACGCAGGTGAACGACTTGAGCTGGAAACTTTTTGGGGGGGGGGATGTGATAGAAATTATGGGATAACCAAATTTATCACTTCTACTTCCATTAATTAAATAAGAAGTTTTTAAAGTAATATTTCAATACTAGCCCCCTGCCTAAAGTTTGCTCCCCTGGTCACCAACTTCCCGACAATGTGAGGAAATTGATATCCTTACCCCCCCCGCACCAACACCATTTTGTTTTGCAGATGTGTCAATTGAAGGAAACCCAGCTAGCACTCATCCATCACCCACCCCTTCCCCGGGACACATGCCCGTATTGTTTAGCATCTCAGCTCAAGTCCGTGGGATTTTAGGGGGCCCATGATTTGGGAAGGAACTGTATAGTTATCACAGTTTAAAAGACATGTATTTCATCTGTAACAATCTTTTAAATATAGGATGATATAAGAAATGTGAGGCAAGAAAATGTTGTACATGTGCTGAAAAAAAAATGTTTTTAATGTTATAAATAACTAATAATATTAATTGAAGTGTAGAATGAAAAGCCCCATGCCCAAACTAAAAAAATCTTTCAAAAAGGGGTTTTAAAAAAAAGTGTGTTTTTTAGTCAATAATAAAATAGAAGAGAAAGAAATTTTCAAAAATGACAAATTCATGAATTTAAAACCAATTCCAAATATCAGTCAGTATATATATCAGTATATACGTTTTATATAAATTTTATGTGTTATGTATGTACAGTGCACCCGAAAGTTTTCAAGCCATCACTTTTTCCACATTTTGTTATGTTACACCCTTTCTTCCAAAATGGAAAAAACTTTTTTTTTTTCCCTCGAATTTAACAAAACACCCCAAATGACAACTGAAAAGTTTACTTGAGATTATTGCAAATTTATTAAAAAAAAAAAAATTGAGAAAGCACATGTAAAAAGTATTCACGTTTTTGCCATGAAGTCAAATTGAGCTCTGTGCATCCCCATCATCCGAGATGTTTCTAGCTTAACTGGAGCCCACCTGTGGTAAATTCAGTTTTGGACATGTTTTGGAAAACCCCAACCCTGTCTATATAAGGAACTTGACAGTTCATGTTGGCGCAAAAAGCATCAAGAAAAAGGTTGTCTGTGCCCTAGCGGTAAGCTTGGGGCCCAAAATCGGGGGAAGGTTACAAAAAAATGTTGCTGTTTTGAAGGCCCCAAATATACAGTGACCTTTTCATCCTTAAGTGTAAAAGCAAACCCCCAGGACTTTCCTAGAGCTCCGCCATCTAAACTAAACGTTTTGGGGAGAAAACCCTTTAGTCAGGAGGTGCCCAAAGAACCGGATGGTGAAATACTACATTTTTTTTTTGTACTGTATCTGGACAGTATGTTTGAGTTTTTTTCACATGTGCATTTAACTGTGGCACAGGGGCCAGGTTGGTTCAAACAAGCATTGGTTGATAGAAAAGCAATGAGGTTTTATAGTCAGAAACACAGGTTAGTACGCCCCTTTTATCAGCACAAACCTTCTTACTTCTTGGGAGTGAGAATCAATTAAGAAACATGATATTTCTGTATTTTGGGGGAGGGGAAACACCCCTTTTGTTGGAGCGGAGAAGCCCAAAAGCAGATGAAAAGAACATATAAAAAGGTCGGGACAGTGGCCAGACCGGGTTTGGGGAAACCCAGGTGTGTTAAAAAACCCCCCCAGCGTAGGGACGGAAAAATGGTTTGACGTGTTGAAGTTTCCCCACCTGATAAAGTCTGTCCATATCTCCCCCCCTTGTCGGAAAAGCCAGAAAAATGAAAAGCAAAAGATATTTGTTCAAAATTTTAAAACCGCCGAACCCGAGGGGAGGGATATCCCCTTTTCTGGTATATTATGATATTGTTTAATTATTTAATAAGCCACAAATTAAAAGAACACATTTCCCAAGAGAGCAATGCCTCGGGGAAAAAAAAAAGTGCAGGATTGGGGTTAAATAATTGAATTATATAAATTATAATATTTTATATATATTTAAAAATTTTACACTATGAATGGGATGGAATAATTTTTTATATATATTTCGATTGGGCCGGGGTCGGGACCCCCGAAATTAAAACCCCCTTTTAAACCTGGCCTGATTAATTTACCCCATCAAAAAAAGAGGCGGACTTGAAACCCCGGCACAGTGCATGAGGTGGAAAGCCACATCTGTCGGGGAACGGGTAGCCTGCTACCACGGATGGGGGTGAACTTTTTGTTGGCTTTGTTTAAGATAAGTGGGACTAAAATTACAAAATAAATGGAATAAAAAAGATTGAAACTGTGAAGACGGGCGTCAGTAAAATGAAACGCACCCGGGGGAGCACAGATTAATTAATGCTTTGGGGCCCCCAAAACACCAGAAAAGTAAATGGTTTTGGGGAACACGATTTTAAAATAAATTACATGGCTACCTTTAGAAAACAATATTGAAAAGGGTATAAAAAACGCTATTGTATATTGTTGGGAGGCAGACAAGACATGCAGGCAATGCACCACCCGTTTTGGGGGATCCAGCGAGCTGAAAACTTAAAGATGAAAAAAAAGCAACAGATGAATCCAAAACCCCAATTTGGGGTGCTAAAATAATTTGGAAAAATTTTTAAAGGGTCCAACGCTCGATGCAAAAAAACAAGTTTTTCCCGGAAAAAAGCCCAAAAGGCGCCAGCTGTTTCATCATTACCCAAGGGTAAAAAAGGGTTTAAAAGGGTTTTTGGGAAAACCCCACCTATTTTTTTACTTTTTAAAAAATTGCCGGGTGTTTAAACACACAGAAATAATTAAATTGCCTTTTTAAAAATAAAGGGTTTAAATAACAAAAATGCTATAAGCTAATGTTTAAAAAAATTTTTAAAAAAGGGGTACACATATAGCCTTAAATGCAAAAGAGCTCAACAACAAAGGGAAAAAGAATAAAAAACATTTGGGGATGAAATTCAATAAGAAACATGCCTTTGTATTCCTGGTAAGACGGAAACTTTGTTTTTAAAAAGGGGTTATTTTAAAAAAAGAAGTTACAAAATAGGCAGTTTCCATAAGAACAATTGGTTTAAAGAAAACAAAAAAAAAGTTCCACTTTTGTTTAAAATTTTAAAGAAAAAGTTTTCTTTTAAAACCCTTTATCGTTTAAAAAGGGAAAAAACTCTTTTTAAAAATACTAATTTAAGGGGGGACAAGTTTTACGGATATGTAATTCCCATTTATGAATGGAGGATGTATTTTTGGGGAAACCTTAAGGGGGAAAGTATGGGGGTTATGGTTGCACCTTTTGATATGAGATGGTTCAACATGTATGTTTTCCTTTTAAGTCAGAATATTCTTTTTTTACCATAACTTTTCGGGGAAAACTTTCTTTTTTGTGAAAATTTTGCTGGGTGATTTCCTCGGGGATTTTCTTGTTGTGCAAAAATTAGGGGAAGGAATTTGTTTCCCTGCTTGTTTGAGTTGATGTTTCGAAAAAAATTTCCCTGATCTGGAAAAAGCGCCAAAGAAACTGAGGGGAAGATTCCTAATATTTTCAGTAATATCACTTCTTTCCCAGATGTTGTTTGGGTTTTTTAACAAGCATGAAGGAAAAGCGGTTAAGTATGTTGATGGTGAATATAGATAAACAAAAAAAGCCCCGAGTGAGTTTATAACGGGTTTAGAAAAGGAAACTTTTTTCTGTAAAAAGTATTTTTAAAAAGGGGAAAATATGTGAAACATTTAAAGAATAAAAAATTTTCCAAATACTGTGTGTGAAATGACTGCAGTAAAGGTTTATTGTCTGTTCTCTAGTGGAAAACGCTTTTGAATAATTCTACTTGGGCATGAAGGGGTTTTTGAATCTAGAAAAAAAAAATAAAAGACAAAAAATTTTAGAGTCTGGGGGGGAGATGCGGGGTTTTTCATTTTAGCCTGTCTTTTTAGTTCCAACTGACTAAAAATGTTAAACTGTGAAATGGGGAGCCCATATAATAATATTCAATGTTAAATGTAATACATGTGAATATCAATGGTGATCATGACTGGTGATTGATAACACAATCTGTGCTTGGTCTGTGTTTTTTTAAGCCGCAAAAAGATGCAGAGTTTAAATAACGCCATGACTTATTGACCTTAATCTTTAGAATAGCTTGTAACATGGTCAGTTAAAAGAAGAATTTTTAAATCTGAATTTCATGAAAATGTTTTAAGCATAAAAGTTCATTTAAAATCTATAGATGTTCTTGTTCTCCAGATTCAAAAAATCCAGTGACCAACGGATGGAAAACAAACTATGTTTTTTATACAAGTTGAAAAATAGCTTAATAGCAAGTTTGGGATAGCAATTAGAAATAATCTAACAGGGGTAGTGAATATTTATCAATCATAAATTTGAATAGCTATTGAATAATTTTCGCATGTGATTTAGTGCAAGTGTTAAATGTTTTAATGAAATGTGCAAACAAATGAACAAGATTGATTTCATTCTTTGAAAGAACATATAGAGGGGTTTAATATTTTGATGTATGACAAATGAAATTTTTATCACTTTAGTAATTACAGACTGTTTAGTTTAAATACATTTATTGATTTGTCTCTGTAAGTGATTAATTTTAGGAAGAGTTTTATTGCATCAATGTATTTAGGGTTTAAAGCTCAGTGATAAAGACATAGCAAAATGGATTATTCAGTTATACATTAGAACCATTGTATGTAACATCCTGTTATAAGTTAAGACACTTATAACTGAGGCAATGGTTTAAATTTTTTGTAAGAAAATTTTCCCGTATAGTTTAAATGTATTACCTATTTCTTGTGTTATTTTATGAGACTGCGGTCTAAATTGTCATTTATAATGCTGCATTTGTATGATACAAGATTGGGAAATAATTGTTTTTTGTTATGTATTTGCTCTACCTTCCACCCTTCAGTTTGCATGAGTAGCTTAATTAAGTTTAGCCATTAAATTTAGTGGTTAAAGCCCTCCATTCTAAGCTGAAAGAAGTAACAGGTGGTGTAAAACAAACAAATTTACAGAGACTGTACTGCACTAATGACTTTTAATCTTTGCACATACCTGAGAATAGCTGGTGAAGAAACACTTTCTTCCCAAAGGGGGGAGAAAAGAACAAAAAAAAGATTGCAAATCCAGCTACTCAGATTTGATGCCATGAACTAAGACAAGTTTTTTGGACGTGGCGGGACAGGCTGTGGCCACTGAGGTGATGTGACAGCTGTGAAGGGTCCCATGAATGACCCTAATACAGTGCAAACTTGAGGGGAAATGCACCCTCTAAAAGGACAGTCACCGTGTTCATCTTATGAGTTTTCCCACGATAAAAAAGGGCTGTTTACTTTCGTTCCAGTAAAACCAAACTTTTGTGCCTTGAAAATCACACTTTGTTTAGACGGGTCTGCAAAGTTACCAATCTGCAAAGCCACCAAGAAAGAGACTTTGTTAACAAACCACCAGTTGGACAAGGCATATATAAAATTTTATATATATATAGCAAGTCTAGGGAAAATCTTGAAAAAATATTTAAAGGGCTCAAAAGGGATGAGGATTATGATTTATCAATGATGTGAACTTTAAATTGGTAACTTGGGAAAAGAACATCTGATAGTGAAGTTGGGGGGGATAACAGATAGTGAATGAACAATTATGCAAATACTAGTTAAGAACAATTAATAATCATAGCAATGAAACTAGAATAGCATCTGAGATGTTACAACTATTGAAATCATAAAGGGGTCAGACATCAAAGGGTGGGACATCTAGCAACATATTGAAGTTTGAAATGATAGGAGTGCCAAAGAATAGTAATCCATCAAGATACTATATAGGATTGTAAAGAATCTGATGTATGACACCCCCTGCATGAATTCAGTAATATGTAGACACAAAACAGACTATGAAAAAATAACAGGGCAAAACTCCCTAAAACCCCCTTGATGAGATATCACTACTTTATAACAGCATGTTAAATGTAACTGTTTGTCCATGTTTTCGCTGGTTTTAGATGAATGGTACAGAAACTATAGTGATACTACATCTCACATGTCCAAAATGACTTGAAATATTGACACTGTGATGGGGGATCAAGTACCTTTTGTTTTGTGGACATGACTTTCAAATATTGTTTTTTGTCACAGATCCAGTGACAAAGTGGCTTTAATACTACATTTTTCTTTGTCACTGTATCTGGACAATACTGTTATGAGTTTTATTCACATGTGCATGTTAACTGTGAGAACACAGGGCTCAGCAGTTAGAATTGCTGACCAAGCATTGGATTAGATAGCCAAAGACAACTGGAGGCTTGTATAGTCAGCTTAAACACAGGTTAGGGTATTTCTGTCCTCTATCAGCACAAACCTTCTTTACTTCTTGGGAGAATGAGAATCGACATGTAAAGCACTATGATATTTCTGTATTTTGTGGGAGGAGGAATTCAGCCCTTGTTCGGAGACGGAGAAGACCAGCAGATGAAGCAAGAACCATATAAAAGGTCTGGACAGTGGCCAGACCCTTCGAGGCTGTGTGGAGCACCAGGTGTGTTGAAAACCTCCCAGTGTAGGGGACGGAAAAATGGCTGACTGTGTTGATCCAGATTCCCACCTGGATAAAGTCTGTCCATATGCCTCCCGTCTGTAACTGCGTAAACGTCAGTAAATGTAAGCTAAAAGATATTTGTCTCATGTGATTCTTGTACGCCGTAATCGCGATGGGAGGATATCGCCTTTTCTGGTATATTATGATATTGTTTTAATTATTTAATAAGCCACAATATTAAAAGAACACATTTCAAGAGAGCTAATGCCTCTGCAGGAAACAGATGGTCACTCTGTCAGAGCTCCAGAGGTGCTCTGTGGAGAAGGAGAACCTTCCAGAAAGACAACCATCTCTGCAGCAATCCACCAATTAGGCCTGATGGTAGAGTGGCCAGACAGAAGCCACTCCTTAGTAAAAGGCACATGGCAGCCCGCCTGGAGTTTGCCAAAATGCACCTGAAGGACTCTCAGACCATGAGATACATAATTCTCTGGTCTGATGAGACAAAGATTAAACTCTTTGGGTGAATGCCAGGTGTCACGTTTGGAGGAAACCAAGCACCGCTTATCACTAGCCAATACCATCCCTACAATGAAGCAGGTGGTGGCAGCATCATGCTGTGGGGATGTTTTTCAGCAGACAGAAACTGGGAGACTAGTCAGGATATGAAGGAAAGATGACTGCAGCATGTACAGGACATCCTGGATAACA
>NW_024381835.1:0-1181 GCF_016835505.1 Polypterus senegalus
GACGGATAAGATATGAAATTAAAGACATATACATTAAGCTGTTCTTTTTTCTTTTCCTCTGCTTAAGGTGAAAAAAACACATGAGCAAGAGGCTTTAGCTGAATTCCCATGGGGACCAGACTTCATACTTGGGGTGTAGGATTTGCAAACAGAAATTTTAACTTGCCTAATCTGGAATAGTCAACTTAAATGTATGGACTGAGTGAATGTATGTAGAAACTCGATGACATGACAGAGAATTCAAGATTGGTAGTGTTGATATGTAGTGGGGTTTAATGCTTAATAGTGGTTGGACATTTCAGAATGTTGGGGAGGACAATCAGCAATGACAATGATTGTCTGCATGACACTGTAGCCTCTTTGGCATAAACTCCAAACATGACATGGACTTGGAATGCTATGTGATTTTGGTTACTTCTGAGTCATATTTGGGGTGACGTGTGATGATCTACTTTACAGTTTTATGTCTGAAAAACTCTCATGGCAGTATTCTGGTGCCATCTAGTGGATGAAATAAGGCTGTGTTTTGTAACTTTATGGCAACTGGTTATTGACGTTATTGACTATTCACAGAGTGGATGTAAAGGTGGTCCACTCCTACAAGTATTTACGGGTCCACATTAATGACAGGTTTGACTGGTTTTGGAATACAGAGGAACTACAGTATATAAGAAAGGGTAGAGCAGGCTCATTTTCCTTAAGAGACTGTGTTCCTTTAAAGTAGGAAGTGACATTCTTCACATCTTCTCTAACTGTGCAGTGGCCAGTGCACGTTTCTACTCTGTGGTGTGCTGGGTTGGTAGCATCACTTCAAGAAAGGTCCACAATGAATCAACAAGATAAGTTAAAGGGCAAGCTCAGTTATGGGCCACATTATGGACCCCTGGAGGTCACAGCAAAGGAGGGAATTGAAACAAAACTGAGTGCCATTATAAACAATGCTACACATCCTTACTCTGACACACCAACACTGAGGACTTTGAGCCAACATATCATTCAGGAGAAATGTGTCAAGAAACGCAACTGATGCTCCTTTATACCAACAGCTATCTTTTTGGCTATGTGTTTGTAACTGGAAGAGAAACATCACATGAGGAGGATGATGGTGGCAAATGCAAAGGTGAAAGAATGAAATTCTGAAATTAAACACACACCATCCTTGTTGAAAGCAAGCTGAGGTT
>NW_024381836.1:0-29736 GCF_016835505.1 Polypterus senegalus
CCCGAAGGGTTTTAGACTTCGAAGTTTTGGTTTTAGACTCTGGAACTTTTTTCCCAATCCTGGGCGTCCGGAGCATGAATTCAACATAACTCCTCAATTTCTTTAATTTTCATCTGGTGATAGTTTTATATAGCTTCATCAATATTTGGCATAAGAGCTTTAAAAAAACTCCAGTCTTTTATAGAAAAATTAATTTCACTCACTCGATCCTTTATCACATTTTCTTTATCTTCCTCTTCGTGACCGGCATCGTTATATTCGGGTAGGATAGGCTCCTTCTTGGAAACGGCGACCGTGAGCTGGCCCTCTGCATTTCTTTTTACCTCTACCCGGCACAAAGCACAGTTAGAATCGTACCAGACAGAGCTGAAGCGTGGTTCCTGTAACTCCTTAAGGCCCTGTTGGCTTTCAGTTTCTTAGGAGCGTTCACAAGACCGTCCATTCTGTCTGCTTTTGTGTGTCGTAGCGTTTTCCCTAAGTGAGTAGAATTTTATACAAGAACTCTTCGTTTCCTCCACAGTCGGGGTTGGGAAGGGGTGAGGCGATATGCCTCTCCTAACCCTATAGGCGGATAGAGAGATATAGAAGTAACTCGGGCGTGAGTATTGTTAATGGGGAGTGACAAGTGTCCGGTTTACGAAAGACACTCCCTAAAAGGCGGGGTTTAGAGATGATCAAGTATGACGGCAGTCCAGGGTGAGGAATAGTTCATATTTTATATTTTCATATTTACATAAATTATATTTTCATAAATCATATTTAGAGGGGGCTTAATGTCATCCATCATATTTGGGGGGGCTTAAAGTCATCAATCAAATTCACACCTCTTTGACACTTGCTATCTATATGTACTACTGACAAAAGAACACAGCCAGTGCTGCTTTGTACGTCTTCTCAAATGCAGCACTGTGACTATGAGACATCAGACAATGGACTAAGATCTTCCAGTGTTGACAGCTTATTTAAATCAGTGCTGGACAAAGGGGCAGGTCCAAAGTGCTGGTAGCATAAGTAATGTCGATGGTCCTCGTGTCATTGAGAAGGAAGTCCTGTAAATGGCAGCACCAACCATCGACTCAGTAGAATTACCACTTAGGTGAATGTTAACATTAACTTTCTAAGGTCGTCTCTTACCCCAAAACTGGAAGAAGAGCAGGGTGACTGTTGGGCATCATATCATCACAGACATATTTCAAATCTACATTTTAATTTGAAAGTATAAGAAAAAGCAGTTGCCATGGAGCATTAGTCTTACTTTATGCATTTTTATATATTTTACTTTAATTTTACTCTAATGTAACTTTATATGATGACAGCTTGTGTGTTGAGAGCACATCACTGTAGCTCATCAGCATACTGTCGTGTATTAAGACTGGGTGTGTAAACTCAGCTGCGTCAAGTTCACGTTAAAGACTTTGTGAAAACACCACAGGCCTTTCACCGTATCCTTGAAGAAACACAGTCCAATGTGTGGGTCTGAATAAGTCACAGCTGTCATGGTGGGCTAAACCTAAAAGAATGAACTGCAGGTGTTCACAGCTGTATAAATGACTGTGCCGCTGGCAGAGATGCTATCCTGAGTAGTGGGCTTCTTCTATATGGCCATGTTGCTGCTCATGTGACTGTTCACTGGACCACCCAATGACTGTGGTCCTCCAAAATTGCATGACATGTTGTTACTCCATCAAGGGGTTTGTTCTCAGTGTTGTACCTGATATCCCCTCACAATATTTACAGACATGGCCCCCTGTACACCAAATGTAGTACAGGGGCTGCAGGCTCACGTGATGTGGCTTACTTTCAAAAAGAACGAGCAAAATGGCTGACATCTTCATTTAGGACACGCTGTTAAGTATTTTTAAGGGTATTCTTGCCTGTCTTAGTAATTATTGTGTTGATTGGACCCTTTATACGTTTTATATTCGTATTTCAAAGCCACTAGAAGAACAGCACTTGTGCCTCAGGCTTCATCAGAGACAAAAGTTCTACAACTACATCATCGACTTCAATGAACCTCATTACTTAAACTGTACATTTTTAATGTAACTCTAATGAAGGGAGACATTGTGGAAGGTGATACTAATTCCTTACACTGATGTAATTCTTACTACTCCTCCTGGCATTAATTGTGAACTTTTATTCAAGTCTGAAGTGTACTGATGAAGCTTGAAAGGTCTTTATTGTATAAGAAACTGGAAAGTGGGGTGTGTGTTTTACAAGAGGTGTGTAAGAAGTCCTGTAAGCGCAGGTGTGTTTACAAGGCCACATGTAACTGGGATAAGGTGAGGAACCTGCGTTACTAAAAATAACGTGTAAGTAATCTGGAATTCTCAAAGCTCTCCAACGTCAAACTTAGCTAAAAAGAGTTCAACGTCATCATCAGCCACCAGAAACAGAAACCTGTGATCATTCCTTGTGTTTCTTAGATATATTTAAAAAAAGGGACACTTTATGAATGTGTTCTCCTTGGCTGTGTGATTGAGCCCTGCAAAGGGGCGGCATACCGGTACGTGTGCTTCTTGCCTTACACCCGCTGCTGCTAGGTAATAACAATAATAATAACGCGGGTGTTTTTACTTCAATATATTAAACATTTCATTAGGTTACTAGTTATCGTGGCCTGTGGTTCATCCAGAATTAGAAAGGGTAATGCGAGTTTAGTTAAAATATTTACGTAAAATGCATTTATTAGACCAATTTCACTTCTGAATAACGACGTTAAAATACTCTCTAAAATCATAGCTAGAAGGATGGAGAAAGTGCTCCCTCGGTAATATCACAAGACCAATCTGGATTTATAGGGGCCACTTATCTTCAAATCTTCGACGCTTTTAATGTAATATACTCACCAACTAAATCAAACACCCCAGAAATATTATTATCATTGGATGCAGAAAAAGCATTCGACATGATTGAATGGAAATACCTTTTTACTATTTTGGAGAAGTTTGGGTTTGGCCCGAACATTTTGTGCATGGGTTAAATTACTGTATACTAACCCAGAAGCTTCAGTTTGCATCAATAACATTTGCTCAGACTACTTTAAACTAGAACTTGGCACAAGACAAGGATGCCCTTTGTCACCGCTGCTGTTTGCAATTGCCATTGAACCACTGGCAATACATTGTCGAAATACTGATCAGATAAAGGGATTAGCAGAAAGGACTGCAACAGAAAATCTCCTTATATGCAGATGACATGGTACTGTATATATCCGACCCAGAAAATTCTGTGCCTGCAGTCTTAGCATGGTGCAATGCTAAGAAGTGCAGATTTTCATTCGTGCTATATGAAATCATCACATTCAAATATTAACAGTTCCACACACCCAAGGACCGTACTTCCTACATTTACGACACGTTTACTTGTTGCAGTGTACACACTCTCTGTGCTATGGTTTCTATTACACTGAATGAGCACCTGACACTGTACTTTCTTCCCTGGGGGAAGGTCCCGCATCAGAGAATTTCCAGTTCCTGCATAAATTCACACCGATCTGGCTGTTGTTTTCAAATAATATTGCATTAGTGTGATTATATTTTCACATGTATTGTCTCTTTCTTTCAGGTGTGTAATAGAAATAGCAGCATAGAGAAGTGTGTACACTGCTTCTTACAGGAAAAGCGATGGAAAAAGTGCACTTGAATAAAAGTGCACTTTTGTTACTTTACACCAATATATGTCCCTGTGCTTGAGCGACACGGGCAGATGGGAGTGTCTGATGATTGCATATAGCGGATAAGTTACTGGTCTTTACCATTCTTTCCTCTGCATGTCCTGTAGTACAAAGAAAAAGCATACAGCAACATGCAGGAGACTGGCAGGAACACTCAATAAAACGAAAGCAAGTGCGTGAGATCTGAAGAAGGCAGCTGCCAGCGTTTGTGTGTCAGAACCGGGGTGATTGTGCGTTAGTATGCATGCGTGGTACACTGCAGAGCTATAAGCGCGTCTTTAGTGAAAACACCGTGTCAGATGGGGTTGTATGGATTGATTCTGAACGCGACTGAGAGAGTGAGAAGTGAATAAAAAAAAAATAAGCTAACCTTTACAAGGATCATAAACTGCACCGGCTGTTACAGACTGAAATCAAATGTATGCTTTTATTCTAAAACAGTAAGACAAGAGCAGTTTACTTCTCAAACGGAGGGCCAGGATCGAAACCGCGACCCCTTGATTCTAGCGGGGGCTGAGTCTATTGAGCTCTGAGTCAGTTACAGTAAACTGGTGTCAATGTGCATGTTAAAGGCTTTTGTTTTTGCAGTTATATTTTTGAATAAAAGCGAATTGTGTTATTCTTGTGAAAATGTTTCTTTGCTATTTGGACTTCAGGCTTCATACATTATATAGTTTATGCCTACATTTTGTCATCTACTACTAGAATATAAAAACGTTTCTGTTTTAACAATGTGTTTACACAGATTACTGTAGAAAGCGGAACAGACATGAAATCGTGTGTTCCAAACAACGATCTATTATTTCCACTCTAAAACTCCACTTCACTCCCAGATACTCAATCAAGGCATGAGCTGAGGAAGTTCGTGCACGTTCTAAATTGGTGGGGGATGGAATAGCCAGCTTCTCTTTATCAGCACATTTAGAGACAAAGAGCGCTGGCGGAGAGGTGTGAAGGGATTTAAGAAGCAGTTTAGGTGGGACGGAATTACAAGTTTTTTCGTAGGCTCTGGTAATTCTAGTGTTAAGTCAGTAGGAAACTGATGTGTTATACTATTTAAAATTGGAAAAAATCAAATACTCAGTTAGAGGATCTGCACAGAACTTTTCAAAACCTGGCAGGATCTAATCAGTAATATTTTAAAATAAGTTTATAAAGTACAGAGAATTTATTAATTTAGGTATTTTACAAGCCTTAAATTTTTACACGTTTGCGCTTCTCTCTCTCTCAGGGGTGGGATCGATCTGTTCTTAACATAATTCTTTTTTTTTTGTAAAAACTTGATTGCTATGTATTGATTGTAATAAAATTAATAAATTAAAAAAAAAAATGCATTTATTACTAAT
Organism: Polypterus senegalus; assembly: GCF_016835505.1. Lineage (NCBI taxonomy): Eukaryota > Metazoa > Chordata > Cladistia > Polypteriformes > Polypteridae > Polypterus > Polypterus senegalus. Next base: position 5,023 of record NW_024381836.1, read on the forward strand.
ACTAGCTGTGTGTGGTCTTCAGGACAAAAGGCAACCTAATGACTCCCAGCAGTTTATTATATTAGTGAAATTACAGAGCGTCAGCTAACTGGGCCGGGCAGGTCGTGTCTTATCTGAGATGGACGTGTAGTCGAGTGCAGCTGTGGCACAAATTGAGCGGGACAGCCTAGAACCGGTCTCAGGTAAGCGTTGGTAGCTCGTTGTGTGAATGTACAACATGCATGTAGCACAAAGCCGAGTTTGTCTGCTTGGGTTGAGTAGAAGTGAGGGGCATGCAAGTGCTGAAAACATTAAAAGTGCAGGAATGCGCCATCTTACCAAGGACAAGTCACACTTGTATAAGCTTCTACATCTTCACACCAACTCCATGGCTTTGGTTGAGTGTGAGTGAAGCGGACTGCTCCGAACACACACACACAGGTCTTTGTTTATATATTATATGTTTAACACTAGAATAACGCTCACGAGAAACACGTAAATCTGTCCCACCTTAAATCCACTCGCATGTCTCCATTCTGCTCTTTTGTCTTGTAAATGTTTGATAATCCCAAACAGCGCAGATCTGCTATACCACTCCCCACTGTCGTCTCCCAACTGAAGCCTTGTTTATCACTGAGTCAGGTACCTAGACTAATAAAATATGTTGTTATTCGTTACACATGCATATCACTTGTGTTCTGTGTCCACAAAGATCTGTGTAAGTGTAGGATAACACAAATGTTGAACACATACCTAAAGACAAACTTATTCCATGTTTTAGTACTAACGACAAAATGTATACATGAAGTGTATAATGTGTGAAGACTGAAGTCCAAATATCAAATAAGCACTTTCAAAAGATACAAGTATAACTGAACAAATGCGCTTTTTCCTCCCCAAGACTATAACTGAAGAAAAGAAATCAGGTTAGTGTTGCTTATCATCCGACTTCTTTGGTAGTACAGCCATTAGAGCTGCGACTCTATTCAGGAGGTTTTGGGTTCAGTCTTAACGTCTGCAAAATTAACATTTTGAGTAGTGAGCTGTTCTTATTGTTACTATTATACAATAAAAGCATACATTTGATTTGAGTCTAAGACTGATTGTGAATGTATGGTACTTGTAAAGTTTAGTATTTTTTTATTCATTTTTATTCTCTCTGTCGCGTTCACGCTTGCCCTGATCTGACACTGCTGTTTTCAAATAAAGGCGAGCTGTAACAGAGGTGAACTCGGATCGGAGAAAGAGAACAGAAGCCCTCCCCGCAAGAAATGTCCACTCACATATAAGAACAGCAAAGCTGCACCAGGCGTAAAGGCAAAAGATGGCACTGTTTGAATACAGAGGTCCGCGTCATCCTGACAATCACCTGTCCTTTAAAAGAAACACGGCTTACAGAACTCTAGCGTATGTCAGAACTCCTGTTTGTGATTATGTTTTGTGATGGTCTTTACATAACATTTATATGTTGCTTATATAAAAAGCCAGATTGAATATTCTTATCTTAAATTATTTATTTATCCTGCAGCGTAAAGTCACAAGTAGACTGCAGAGCTTCCTCTGTTTGATCAACAAAGGCATGTTCACAAATTACACGTGTAATGGCATGAAAATTCCTGCTGACACTTTGTACTGCGACCAATGGTACAAGACTGCAATTAGACTTTTTGGGGCACATACACCACGCTAGTGTTTAGATCTGGGCGTGTAGTGTTGGCGAGCTCAGTAAACCGTGCTGTTTCTTTGAAGGACAGGTGATTGGCAGGATTACGACAGACTTCGTCCTGTTTTAAAAGCGGTGCCATATTTAGCCTTCGCCTGGTTCAGCTGCGTTGTTCTTATATGTGAGTGAGCGTTTCTTGCAGGAGGACTTCTGTTCTCTTTCTCCAATCTAGTTCACCTTTGTTATAGTGTGTCTTTGTTTGAAAACAGCAGTGTCAGATCAGGCGTGAGCGACTGAGAGAATAAAACTGAATAAAAAGCTAACTTTGCAAAGCACTATAAATTTACAGCAGCTGTTACAGACACAAATCAAATGTATGTTTTATTGTATAATATTAACAATAATAGCCGCTCTCTACTCAAAACATAAACTAGAAGCTGCCAGCATCAAACCAGAAGCTTTTCATTGGAAGGCAGCAGTTCTTAGCATTGCACACAAGCTGTCGTATCAACAGCCTACGTAACTCTGCTTTCTTTTCTTTGGTTATATTCTTGAATAGAAGGCATTTGTTTTGTTATACTTTTGTGAAAGTGTTTTTTGATATTTGGACTTCAGGCTTCACACCTTATACACATCTCGTAAATGTAGGAAGGACGGTCCTTGGTGTGTGTGGGAACGTTAACATTTGAATCTGATGATTGTATATAGTGTGGAACTGACCTCTCTGTACTATGCTGTCCTCTGCATCTCCTGGGGCCTCATGTATAACGCCGTGCGTAGAACTACTACTATAACATGGCGTAAGCACAAAAGCGAAATGTCTTACGCACAGAAAAATCCAGATGCAGGAATCTTGTAGGTACTCAACTTCCACATTCTTCGTTACAAATCCCGATCCGTGAAAACTGCGCTTCGTACGCGCATTATATTAACCCAAATCCTCCCAGAATTACGCCTCTTTGAATATGCAAATCAATATAAATCGCCTTAAGGCGCAGCCTTCATGAAAAGACAATGGGAAAAGCACAGGAAAATATAAGAATTTCAGCGAATACCAAGTGGAGCAAAGGAAGAACATACTATTTGTTCAAATAAACGAGGATAATCAACAAAGGAAGTTGATCGGTGACATAGCGTTTGGAGAACTTGAAAGCTCACATTCACAAAATCGCACAGTGCGGAAATAAAAAGTCACATATCAAAGTCACCGTGAAAAGAAGAGTTGTAAGCCCACTGTCTGAGTGTCATATGAAAGTTTATTGGGTACAGAGAAAAAAGGCTCGTGGGAAAAAGCACAAATGTCAACTTTAATCTCAATTTTCCACTTTAATCCGTAGTTTATTTTGTCATTTAGTAGAACATCATAAACTTCATCTTAAATCGGTTAATTAACCAGTTTCTCAAAATCACATCGTAATTAAAGTAGCATTAAATGCTTTGTGTTGTATTTGATCTTCTACTCATATATGCTCTTGTGTGTGAATCACTACTTGCTTCTTAAACGTCTCTTCCTACAACTGGACACAGAGTCCATGACATTTGTGATATTACAGCTCTGAATAACTCAAATACTGAGATGTATACGTGATGTCATTTCATGATGAAGAGCTAAAGCATTACTAAACTATGTGTTTCATGAGCCTCGTGCTCATGACAAGCATTATCTTTAGTCGAAATTTGTCGCTGCAGTTTTAGCTGTGTTGTTATTTTCTCTTTCTGTTTTATATTCAATATATATTGGTGGGGCCCTCCCAAAGTCCTTGCTTTTCTTTCCCAAGTAACTGATCGCCATACAATCAGCTCTGTAATGAGCGTTAAGCCATCTTAAAGCAGCGCGACTCTCAACGTTTAAAGAACATTGAAATATCTTCGTAGTACATCTTTAATTATTCTATCCTTCACGACACTCCCAGTGAAGAATATAGATTATTTAAATGAAGTTAAAGTTTATCTGTATAATTTAACAAACATATTTTGCTGCATTTCACCTTAAAATGATATCGTCATCATATGTAAATCGCGCTTTATAAAAGTGGCTCAGGTTGTGAGATATTATAACTGTAGTGCAAGTTTACAGTGGGGTGATTGACTTATAAGTCCTAACAGTTCTACAAGGTGCAATTGAGTGCATTTAAAGTTCTTGGGATTAAACTGTTTCTGAACCGCGAGGTCCGTACAGGAAAGGCTTTAAAACGTTTTGCAGTGGCTGAGACAGCGTGTCCTTGAAGCTGTATACGATAATTCTCTTTCCGATCAGCTGCTGCTGTGATTCCCACTCAGATACAGTGATATAAATACTCCGAGTCGTGCAGTGAGTAATATGGAAAAGATGATCCGCTGTGGCACTCCTAGCAGGAGCAGCTGAAAGAAGAAGAAGAAGAAGAAGAAGTGAGAGTAACAACGCTAAAGCAGTTATGGTATTTGGAATACTATGGCTGTTCCCTGGACCATTATTGTTGAGTTAATTACAATCAGATGCATTACACTAATAAACAATATGCGGTTAGTTTCTGTGTATTTATAAAGCGCGTCATGAAAATAATGAGTAATCACACAAGAACAGTAGCACTGCTTTGGCGCTGGGTGCGCCAGTTTGCAAAACCGAGCGGAGAACTTACGTCACGACAAGGCATGGTGCCGTGGAAAAGTGCGTGGCTTTCGCCAGTGTAGGTTTTATACATCAGCGATTTGAGCGTGGAAAAGTTCTTCGCTAATTTCTGCGTCCTGCACACGTTTATACATGAGGCCCTGGGTTCAAAAGAATACCAACATGCATATATGGACACTGCCAAGATTGGAACAAAAAACAAAAAAAAAACGCTGTCACTTACTACAACATGAAGGTATGCAAATGAATATAATGTTGCATTAGTGCAACAACGTTTTCCGAAATGTACAATACAGGTCATAAAATGAATTATTCCAAATGTCATATATACCTAAGTCTCTCTTTTTTGTCAGTGAGACTTTGACATCATGGATCAGAAGGTTCATACTAATTCAGTGTGAGCAGGAGCACTCAAGAATAAAACTGAATAAAACAATTCACATCCACAGTCATTCTCAATCACGCACATCCACGTCCACAGTTTTCCCAGTCCCAGTCTCGTTCACACAAGATCTGACATGGCTTTCAAATAAAAGGGTGTAAAAACTAGTTTATTTGCTATACCAAGTCTTTATCTGAAAGCGAGTACGATCTGGGGCAAAAGGTGGCTGTGTGTGGAAAGCTTGAACGTAAGAGAATAAAATGAAAAAAAACCCCTACTTTAACTATAAATTTACAGACACAAATTAAATGTATGTTTTTATTGTATGATATTAACAATAAGAGCAGCTCACTACTGAAAATGGTAAATTTGGGAAGCAGCATATATCAAACCGACGACCTCTTGATTGGAAGGCAGCAGTTCTTATCATTGCACCACATGCTGTCGTATCAACCGCCTACCGTAACCTGCTTTCTATTTTCTTTGGTTATATTCTTGAATAAAAGTACATTTGTTTTGTTATACTTGTACCTTTTGTGAAAGTGTTTATTTCATATTGTATTTCAGGTTTCACACATTATACATATATGTGTATGTATTCCAAATGATGATGTACTTTTTTACCCTATAAAGCTCCAGCACTTCACTTGAAGACAAACACTGAGTATTGACAAACTTCTTTGTGAATTGAACTGCGGTGGTAGGCGGGGATGGGATAGCAGGCTGCTTGTTGCTTATCTGCACATTTACAGAACAAAAGACTCTGACGGAGAGGTGAGGATGGATTTAAGGTGGGCCGGATTTACAAGTTTTCTCGTAGACTCTGGTAATTCTAGTGTTAATACTGTTATGTACCAAGACCTTCATGATGGCTTCTTTTGGTCTAAATAACACTTGCAAAGTGCCAGTAAATGGCAATTCACCTCTGTGCAGTGGGCAGATTTGGAGCCTCTGAGACCCTCGTAGGTGAAGAATTGATCAGAATTTCAAGATCTTACCCTGAAATAAACAACATCCGGAGACATCCATGTCACTTAAGCCACCTATTTGAGTAGGCCACATTGCAGAGGAGGTCTGTAAGTGTCATTAGGACCACTAGAAGCCTTTATTAGGGTCTTGTTACATAACAACAAATGCATTTGTGTAGGACTTTAACTGTGTAACCTTAGAAATCTTTATTATTTGTTAAACTTATTTAACTATTTTTTCTAAAATATGTGTTTATAAATCAAGATCATAGTTCATGGTGACATATTGATTATTAGTTAATTATTTTATTTTCTCTAACCACACCAGGTACTCCCAGCAAACATACCCTGTGGGCCCACCAGGTCTTTCTGTGGGCGAGTGGGCCCACTTCACAATGTACATTTGGGCCCCATAACCACACTGGGCCCCAGCCCAAACTCAGCCCTGTGCGGTGTCCAAATCAGACTCACACGTTGTTCCTGCTCAATCATAGCAGTGCACTACTGTACTGTGTGTCATTTCTGTTAGGCTATGTGGTCCCGTAAAGCATCCATGAAAATACCTAAGAAAAGCAGCCATAAAACATAAGCTGAAGTCACATTTCTATTGAACTGCATACTGTTATGCCATCAAATGACACAAGATGACATCTAAAGTAGCCAAGTGTACACCGTGACAGTGTGACTTTAGCTGAAAGCGTAGAATGTGTGACCTTTGAAAATCTACTGTCAACACTTGGTGCAGGTTGTGCTGGCAGTAAAACCAAACTTGATGTTGGTGTACATGTGTCTCTCAAGTGGAGCTGGCACACAGAAGGTCAGATCTTGATTCCATATTTGCCTTCTTTGCTGGACTGATTGTCACAGCTGATTGGTTCTTATTGTCGTGTTGTGTGGCCTCAGGTATGAAATGTTTGTGTTTGACCAATTCATCAGATTTGCCCTATGCTGGAAAAGAGTCAGTCAGTTTGTAGTCGTTGTGTGAGATTACAACATGCATGAGACAAAGCGAGTTTGTCTGCTTGGGTTGAGTGAAGTGGGCATGAAGTGCTGAAAAACATTAAAGTGCAGGAATGCGCCATCTTACAAGACAAGTCACACTTGTATAAGTTTTCCATCTTCACACCAACTCCATGGCTTTGGTTGAGTGTGAGTGAAGCGGACTGCTCCAGACACACACACACACGGGTCTTTGTTTATATATTATATGTTTAACACTAGAATAACCGCTCACGAGAAAACACGTAAATCTGTCCCACCTTAAATCCTCGCATGTCTCCATTCTGCTCTTTTGTCTTGTAAATGTTTGATAATCCCAAACAGCGGCATGATCTGCTATACCACTCCCCACTGTCGTCTCCCAAGCTGAAGCCTTGTTTATCACTGAGTCAGGTACCTAGACTAATAAAATATGTTGTTATTCGTTACACATGCATATCACTTGTGTTCTGTGTCCACAAAGATCTGTGTAAGTGTAGGATAACACAAATGTTGAACACATACCTAAAAGACAAACTTATTCCATGTTTTAGTACTAACGACAAAATGTATACATGAAGTGTATAATGTGAAGACTGAAGTCAAATATCAAATAAGCACTTTCAAAAGATACAAGTATAACTGAACAAATCGCTTTTCCTCCCCAAGACTATAACTGAAGAAAAGAATCAGGTTAGTGTTGCTTATCATCCGACTTCTTTGGTAGTACAGCCATTAGAGCTGCGACCCCTATTCAGGAGGTTTTGGGTTGAGTCTTAACGTCTGCATAAAATTAACATTTTGAGTAGTGAGCTGTTCTTATTGTTACTATTATACAATAAAAGCATACATTTGATTTGAGTCTGTAACAGACGGTGTAAATGTATGGTACTTGTAAAGTTTAGTATTTTTTTATTCATTTTTATTCTCTCTGTCGCGTTCACGCTTGCCCTGATCTGACACTGCTGTTTTCAAATAAAGGCGAGCTGTAACAGAGGTGAACTCGGATCGGAGAAAGAGAACAGAAGCCCTCCCATGAAATGCCCACTCACATATAAGAACAGCAAAGCTGCACCAGGCGTAAAGGCAAAAGATGGCACTGTTTGAATACAGGCGAGGTCCCCCGTCATCTGACAATCACCTGTCCTTTAAAGAAACACACGACACAGAACTCATAGCGTATCGTGCAGAACTCCTGTTTGTGATTATGTTTGTGATGGTCTTTACATAAGCATTTATATGTTGCTTATATAAAAGCCAGATTGAATGTTACTTATCTTAAATTATTTATTTATCCTGCTACAGCGTAAAGTCACAAGTAGACTGCAGAGCTTCCTCTGTTTGATCAACAAAGGCATGTTACAAATTACACGTGTAATGGCATGAAAATTCCTGCTGTGACACTTTGAGTCAGCGACCAATGGTACAAGACTGCAATTAGACTTTTTGGGGCACATACACCACGCTAGTGTTTAGATCTGGGCGGTGTAGTGTTGGCGGCTCAAAAACCGTGCTGTTTCTTTGAAGGACAGGTGATTGGCAGGATTACGACAGACTTCGTCCTGTATTTAAAACGGTGCCATATTTCGCCTTTACGCCTGGTTCAGCTGCGTTGTTCTTATATGTGAGTAGAGCGTTTCTTGCAGGAGGACTTCTGTTCTTTTTCTCCAATCTGAGTTCACCTTTGTTATAGTGTGTCTTTATTTGAAAACAGCAGTGTCAGATCAGGCGTGAGGCGACTGAGAGAATAAAACTGAATAAAAAGCTAATTTGACAAAGCACTATAAATTTACAGCAGCTGTTACAGACACAAATCAAATGTATGTTTTATTGTATAATATTAACAATAATAGCCGCTCTCTACTCAAAACAATAAACTAGAAGCTGCCAGCATCAAACCCAGAAGCTTTTCATTGGAAGGCAGCAGTTCTTAGCATTGCACCACAAGCTGTCGTATCAACGCCTACGTAACCTGCTTTTTTTTTTCTTTGGTTATATTCTTGAATAGAAGCGCATTTGTTTTGTTATACTTTTTGTGAAAGTGTTTATTTGATATTTGGACTTCAGGCTTCACACCTATACACATTTCGTAAATGTAGGAAGGACGGTCCTTGGGTGTGTGTGGGACGTTAACATTTGAATCTGATGATTGTATATAGTGTGGAACTGACCTCTCTGTACTATGCTGTCCTCTGCATCTCCTGGGGCCTCATGTATAGCGTCGATTAGAACTTCGCACTATAACATGGTAAGCACAAAAGCGAAATGTGCTACGCATACAGAAAATCAGATGCAGGAATCTGTGCGCTCCAACTTCACGCTTCTTCCGCTACATAAATCCCGTATCAGCGTGAAAATAGCGCTCGTTACATTTTAACGCCTAAATCCTCCCAAATTACGCCTATTTGAATATGCAAATCAATATAAATCGCCCTTAAGCGCAGCCTTCTGTGAAAAGACAATGGGAAAAGCACGGGAAAATATAAAATTTCAGCGAATACCAAGTGGAGGCAAGGAAAAACATACTATTTGTTCAAATAAACCGTGGTATAATCAACAAAATAGAAGTTGATCGAGTGACATAGCGTGTTGGAGAAACTTGAAAGCTCACATTCACAAAATCGCACAGTGCGGAAATAAAAGAAGTCACATATCAAAGTTGCCGTGAAAAGAAGAGTTGTAAGCCCACTGTCTGAGTGTCATATGAAAGTTTATTAGGGTACAGAGAAAAAAGGCACACGCAGGTGGGAAAAAGCACGAAATGTCAACTTTAATCTCGAATTTTCCACTTTAATCACGTAGTTTATTTTGTCATTTAGTAGAACATTATAAACTTCATCTTAAAATCGTTTAATTAACCAGTTTCTCAAAATACACATAATTAATTAAAGTAGCACGTTAAATGCTTTGTTTTGTATTTGATCTTCTACTGCATTATGTCTATGTGTGTGAATCACTACTTGCTTCTTAAACTGGCTCTCTTCCTCCAACTGGACACAGAGTCCATTACATTTCAATGATATTACAGCTCTCTGAATAACTAAAATACTGAGATGTATCACGTGATGTCATTTTCATGATGATAGGAGCTAAAGCACATTATTAAACATGTGTTTCATGAGCCTACGTGCTCATGACAAGCATTATCTTTTGTGCAGAAATTTGTAGCTGCGTTTTTAGCTGTGTTGTTATTTTCTCTTTCTGTTTTATATTCAATATATATTGGTGTAGCCGCCCAAGAGTCCTTGCTTTTCTTTCCCAAGTAACCGATCCCATACAATCAGCTCTGTAATAGAGCGTTAAGCCATCTGTAAGCTTAGCGCCGATTCTTAAAAACGTTTAAGAACATTGAAATATCTTACGTAGTACATGTTTAATTATTCTATCCTTCACGACACTCCCAGTGAAGAATATAGATTATTTAAATGAAGTTAAAGTTTTATGTGTATAATTTAACAAACATATTTTGCTGCATTTCACCTTAAAATGATATCGTCATCATATGTAAATCTGCAGCTTTATAAAGTGGCTCAGGTTGTGAGATATTATAACTGTAGTGCAAGTTTACAGTGGGGTGATTGTACTTATAAGTACAAACCGTTCTACAAGGAGCAATTGATTGAGTGCATTTAAAGTTCTTGGGATTAAACTGTTTCTGAACTGAGGTCCGTACAGGAAAGGCTTTAAAACATTTTGCAGTGGCTGAGACAAGCGTGTCCTTAAAGCTGTATACCGATAATTCTCTTTCCGATCAGCTGCTGCTGTGATTCACACTCAGATACAGTGATATAAATACTCCGAGTGGTGCATGGTAAGAGTAATATGGAAAAAGATGATCCGCTGTGGCAACTCCTAATGGGAGGAGCTGAAAGAAGAAGAAGAAGAAGAAGGAAAGTGAGGAGTAACAACTGCAAAAGCAGTTATGGTATTTGGAATACTATGGCTGTTCCCTGGACCATTATATTGTTCTGAGTTAATTACAATCAGATGCATTACACTAATAAACAATATCTTGGTTAGTTTCTGTGTATTTATAAAGCGCGTCATGAAAATAATGAGTAATCACACAAGAACAGTACCATTGCTTTGGCGCTGGGTGCGCCAGTTTGCAAAACCGAGCGGGAGAACTTAACGTCGACAAGGCATGGTACCGTGGAAAAGTCGTGGCTTTACGCCAAGTGTAGGTTTTATACATCGCGATTTGAGCGTGGAAAAGTTCTTACGCTAACATTTCTGTGCGTAGGCACCGTTTATACATGAGGCCCCTGGAGTTCAAAAGAAATACCAACATGCAGCACATATGGACACTGGCCAAGATTGGAACAAAAAACAAAAAAACGCTGTCTTACTACAACGCATGAAGGTATGCAAATGAATATAATGTTGCATTAGTGCAACAACGTTTTCCGAAATGTACAATACAGGTCATAAAATGAATTATTCCAAATGTCATATATACCTAAGTCTCTCTTTTTTGTCAGTGAGACTTTGACATCATGGATCAGAAGGTTCATACTAATTCAGTGTGAGCAGGAGCACTCAAGAATAAAACTGAATAAAAACAATTCACATCCACAGTCATTCTCAATCACGCACATCCACGTCCACAGTTTTCCCAGTCCCAGTCTCGTTCACGCACAAGATCTGACATGGCTTTCAAATAAAAAGGGGGTGTAAAAAACTAGTTTATTTGCTATACCAAGTCTTTATCTGAAAACGGGGTACGATCTGGGGGGCAAAGGGTGGCTGTGTGTGGAAGCTTGAACGTAAGAGAATAAAAATGAAAAAAAAACCCCGCTAACTTTAACTATAAATTTACAGACACAAATTAAATGTATGTTTTTATTGTATGATATTAACAATAAGAGCAGCTCACTACTGAAAATGGTAAATTTGGGAAGCAGCATATATCGAAACCGCGACCTCTTGATTGGAAGGCAGCAGTTCTTATCATTGCACCACGCAAGCTGTCGTATCAACCGCCTACCGTAACCTGCTTTCTATTTTCTTTGGTTATATTCTTGAATAAAAGTACATTTGTTTTGTTATACTTGTACCTTTTGTGAAAGTGTTTATTTCATATTTGTATTTCAGGTTTCACATTACATATGTATATGTGTATGTATTCCAAATGATGATGTACTTTTTTACCCTATAAAGCTCCAGCACTTCACTTGAAGACAAACACTGAGTATTGACAAACTTCTTTGTGAATTGAACTGCGGTGGTAGGCGGGGGGATGGGATAGCAGGCTGCTTGTTGCTTATCTGCACATTTACAGAACAAAAGACTCTGACGGAGAGGTGAGGATGGATTTAAGGTGGGCCGGATTTACAAGTTTTCTCGTAGACTCTGGTAATTCTAGTGTTAATACTGTTATGTACCAAGACCTTCATGATGGCTTCTTTTGGTCTAAATAACACTTGCAAAGTGCCAGTAAAATGGCAATTCACCTCTGTGCAGTGGGGCAGATTTGGAGCCTCTGAGACCCTCGTAAGGTGAAGAATTGATCAGGAATTTCAAGATCTTACCCTGAAGTAAACAACATCCGGAGACATCCATGTCACTTAAGCCACCTATTTGAGTAGGCCACATTGCAGAGGAGGTCTGTAAGTGTCATTAGGACCACTAGAAGCCTTTATTAGGGTCTTGTTACATAACAACAAATGCATTTGTGTAGGACTTTAACTGGTGTAACCTTAGAAATCTTTTATTATTTGTTAAACTTATTTAACTATTTTTTCTAAAATATGTGTTTATAAATCAAGATCATAGTTCATGGTGACATATTGATTATTAGTTAATTATTTTATTTTCTCTAACCACACCAGGTACTCCCAGCAAACATACCCTGTGGGCCCACCAGGTCTTTCTGTGGGCAGAGTGGGCCCACTTCACAATGTACATTTGGGCCCCATAACCACACTGGGCCCACAGCCCAAACTCAGCCCTGTGCGGTGTCCAAATCAGACTCACACGTTGTTCCTGCTCAATCATAGCAGTGCACTACTGTACTGTGTGTCATTTCTGTTAGGCTATGTGGTCCAGTAAAGCATCCATGAAAATACCTAAGAAAAGCAGCCATAAAAACATAAGCTGAAGTCACATTTCTATTGAACTGCATACTGTTATGCCATCAAATGACACAAGATGACATCTAAAGTAGCCAAGTGTACACCGTGACAGTGTGACTTTAGCTGAAAGCGTAGAATGTGTGACCTTTGAAAATCTGCTGTCAACACTTGGTGCAGGTTGTGCTGGCAGTAAAAACCAAACTTGATGTTGGTGTACATGTGTCTACTCCAAGTGGAGCTGGCACATCACAGAAGGTCCAGATCTTGATTCCATATTTGCCTTCTTTGCTGGACTGATTGTCGACAGCTGATTGGTTCTTATTGTCGTGTTGTGTGGCCTCAGGTATGAAATGTTTGTGTTTCTGACCAATCAGATGCGCAGCTAATCAGGCTGGGTGTTGGCCACTATGAGACTCGGGGCAGTCCAGGTGACAGTTTGGAGGTGCCAATTCAAACTTATCTAGATAACCCACAAGTCAGTTCTCCTGTGAGTTATGAGGTATTCTGGACTCTTCCACATTCAGATACTAAATGGGACACTTTACTGTCATAATGTTTCCCATTACTTCATATTTTTCTTTAAAAGAAAGAAACTGGTAAGACTGCAGAGCAGCAGATGCTAAACGTCCAAAGGAAGAAGACAGTAGAACTCACACAGAAGTGCTGTAAGGAAGAACTTCCTCTCACCTCAGCAAATCACTTCCTGTTCAGCCTCATACACATGTGCTTCTTGTTCATTCCAGTGAGTGGACCCCTAGTGGTTTCATTAAACGAGCAGATGGGTGGGCAGCTCCAACACAATTATAGTGCTAGTCTACAGACAACAAGGGCCATATTCATTGTTCATGACTGAATTTAGCAACCTTTTATCTGATTTGGCTATAAATTATGATCACGTAGTTCTGATGGGGGATATTAATGTACACATTGATGTGGAAACTGACACTTTTAGCAAATGTTTTACTTATTTGCTAAATTCAGTAGGATTTTGCCAGATTGTCAAAGGTCCAACTCATAATCATAACCACACATTAGATTTAATTATAACTTACAAAGTTGAAATTCAAAATTTAAATATTACTCCCTTAAAAGTTATTTTCGATCACTACTTAATTACATTTGATTTAGTCCTGCACTTACCAACGCACTCACAGATTAAAACAAGGACAGTGCGACATCTAGATTGTAATTCAGCTTCAAAATTTATAGATACTTTGAGTAAGTCGAGTATAATTGAGGAAAACCATTTAGATCAGTTAACATCAAATGTAAATGTGGAATACAATTTAGATCAGCTAATATCACATTATAATGTGACCTTGAGAGATGCTCTGGACACAGTGGCTCCCCTTAAAACAAAAGTGATCAAAGCACATAGAAACTCTCCCTGGTTTAATGAAAACACTCGAGCTCTTAAATTAGAGTGTCGAAAACTGGAGCGCAGATGGAGAACAACAAAGCTACATGTCTTTCAAATTGCATAGACAGAGAGTGTTAAAAAATATAAAAAAGCTCTCTTTAAACCTCGCTCAGAATACTATTCTACAATAATAGATAGCAATAATAAAAATCCTCAGGTACTGTTAAGAACAGTGGCTATATTAACAAATGGGAATTCAGATCAACAGTGCAAAATACCATCAGATATTAGCAGTGCAGACTTTATGAACTTCTTTAATGAGAAAATTAAAAATATAAGACCCGAGATCTCAGCATCACACTACAAACCTGTAACTGAGCAGGAAGTCTTAGCTTTATTACAAGCCCATTACTTGTTCCCTGATCCATTGCCAACAAAACTAGTAAAAAGTGCAATGGATGTTCTTGCAGCGCCTGTTCTAAACATTATCAATAGTTCATTATTGCATGGCACAGTACCTGGTGCACTGAAAGGGTCAGTGATCAAACCATTACTTATAAAGTCAGACCTAGACCCACACATACTTAATAATTATAGGCCTATTTCAAATTTACCCTTTCTCTCTCTAATACTAGAAAAAGTAGTCGCCAATCAGCTTCAGTCACACCTTACACATTACAATTTATTTGAGAAATTCCAGTCTGGTTTCCGCACTGGTCATAGTACAGAAACGGCACTAACGTGGGTTGTAAATGACATTCTGCTATCCTCTGATGAAGGAAACTCCACTGTAATTATGTTGTTAGACTTAACACTAGAATTACCAGAGTCTACTAAAAAACACGTAGATCTGTTCCAACTTAAAACCGTTCTCACCTCTCCGCCACCGTCTTTTGTCTTCTAAATGTGCTGATTAAGACGAGCAGCAAGCAGCCGGCTATTCCATCCCTCACCGTCGCAGAATGTTCACTAAGTTTTCCCAGCTAATGCCTTGTTTGATTATCTGGGAGTGACTGAACTGCTGGAGTTTTAGAGTGGAAATAATAGATCGTTATTTGGAACACATGCATTTTATGTGTGTTCCGTTTCTACAGTAATCTGTGTAAATACAATGTTAAAACAGAAACTTTTTCATATTTTAGTAATAAATGTTACAAAATGTAGGCATCGGCTATAGAATGTGTGAAGCCTGATTTCCAAAGATCAAATAAACACTTTCACAAAAGTTCAAGACTGATACAACAGCTTCCGTCGTGTAGCGCTAAGATTTGAATCTCTAAGTGCCTCAGAGACCCAAGTTCAATTCCCCGCTGGGGTGGCAGTGTTACTTTTTTGTCCTTTTTAACCATGGCCACTCTGCCTGCCTGCAAGCGTCTGCTTTCTGCATGCTGGGCGTTTTTCTTTTTTTTTTCCTTAAGTAAATCGTTAAGTTTAAAATGTCGATCGCTGCTATTTCTGTTGATTAATTCCTGCTTTCATTCATTATAGCTAATACTGTTATCAAGTGGTCACTGTTTTTACCTGTTGTATACAATCTATCTAGCGTCTTTATCTCCACTCTCACTGCCCGCTTGCGTATATGCAGCATGTGTCGATTGATATATGATTTAATGTATTTCTTTTTAACCTCAAACAGACTGCATCTCTGTTGTTAGTCATTAGCACTAAAACATAAGTAATATGATAGTTATAATTTGTTACTAACCCTCACCTAATCTGTTTCTCTTCTCGGTACTCACGGCCCACCTGCCAAGATGTTTTTCCTGCCTAAGGTAAAGTCCTCCCTGATAGAGGATTGCAGGAGTCATCAGGTAGAGGGTTCCTTTCATTGGATTGCTGGCCCAGCACTGACTCAGAAGTGGAATGGCCAATAGGGGAGGCAGCTTGATGGATGAGGTCTCCAGGACTCTAAACAAATCAAAATCATATTATGTGATATCATCTGCTGTTAAATTCTGCTCCGTACTTGTTAACTTTTTATTTTTATACTGTATTGAGAATTACTTGTGTTTTGTTCTGTGTATTATATTTTATTGACCCCCTTCTTTTTGACACCCACTGCACACCCAACCTACCTGGACAGGGGTCTCTTTTAGAACTGCCTTTTCCAAGGTTTATTCCATTTTTTCCCTACAAGGGTTTTTTTTGGGAGTTTTTTCTTGTCTTCTTATAGAGTCAAGGCTGGAGGGCTGTCAAGAGGCAGGGTCTGTTAAAGCCCATTTTGACACTTCTTGTGTGATTTTGGGCTATATAAAAATAAATTGTATTGTATTGTATAAAAACGGATAGCCTCAGGTGAGCCAGTTGGATCTGGGAGGTCCTCTTAAAGATGGAGGCTGACCCGCTGTGGTTGAAGATACCCCCTGACAATTTGGGAGGTGACATGGGGCTCCCCGGTTGGAATCCTAGGCCACAATGGCTCTGCATTGATTCATTCTTTCATTGGTGGAGAGCCTGGTTTCAGAGGGCACTATGAGGCTCTCCCTGGGACTAACTGATTCCTCTGCACACCAATGCCTACCCCCTTTCTCAAGAATTACATCCAGTGAGGTGGTTTGGTTCCTTGGGCACCACTGCTGCAAGGGGTACAGCAGGCCACTTAGCATGTGTAAGGCCTGGGCCATCACACCTTGTAAAGAGACATTTGTGCGATATGTAGGACAGAACTCAATACCTAGGTAGGAACATCACCCTGATGTGTCCCCCAGGCTGGCCAAACACTGGTCAACACTGATGCTGGACACAAGTGATAGCCAACACTACTGCAGACCCCAACCGGGTGGTGTGGTGAGCATAACAATGTGTTGTTCACTAGCTATTCATACCGTTCTTTGTGCAGTTTTCAGTTAACTCAAAATGCTACTGTAAAACCATTAAAAGAACTTAGCAGAATGACCCCATAGCTCCAGGGAAACATTGCAGACTCGGCCATCCAGCTAGACGGACTGACCATCTTCCGAGCGCACAGAGACGCCTCTTTGTCCGGTAAGAGCTGCGGGGGCGGACTGTGTGTTTATGTGAACAGAGAGTGGTGTACGAACGCTGCCTCAGTTGCATGACACTGTTCCCCACTGGTAGAGGTTTTATCAGTAAAGTGTCGGCCTTTCTACCTGCCAAGGGAATACAGTTGCGTGATGGTGGTTGCTGTCTACCTCCCGCCTAGCGGAAATGCTAACCAGACGCTAGTGGAACTCTACGAGATCATCAGCAAACTGCAAACGACACACCCCAAGGCATTTTTCATTATTGCTGGAGACTTCAGTCATGCCAACTTGAAGATATTTCTCCCAAAATTCTCCCAAAATGTGAACTTTGCTACTAGAGGGGGAAGCTGTCTGGACAATGTTTACACGAGCGCTCCTGATGCCTACAAGGCCCTACCCCACCCTCACCTCGGCTGTTTACATCATATCAGCGTTCTTATGGTCCCTGCATACAAGTCCCTGCTGAAGCGCACTAAACCAGCCCACAAGAGCATCAGAGTGTGGCAGGTTGGTGCGGTTTCAGCTCTCCAAGACTGCTTCGAATTGACAGACTGGGACATTTTCAGAGAGGCTGCTATGGATGGTGACTCCATCAATCTGGAGGAGTACACAGACTCTGTGACTGGCTACATCTCCAAATGCATAGAGGATGTTACTGTTACCAAGGATGTTACCACAAGAGCCAACCAAAAGCCCTGGATGACAAGAGAAGTGCACAAGCTGCTCAAGATCAGAAATGCAGCCTTCAGATCTGGAGACAAGGCCGCCCTCAGGGTGACCAGAGCCAACCTGTCTCGCGCTATAAGGAGAGCTAATTGGGCATACGCGCAGAAGATCAACAAAATTTTCACCAGAGACACACGTTGTATGTGGCAGGGCGTTCAGGCAATTACAAACTACAAGCCCAACCCACACAGCAGTGATGGTGATGCCTCCCTTCCGGATGAGCTGAACAACTTCTTTGCATGGTTTGAGGCGCAGAACAAAGAGCCTGCAAAAAAAGCAACACCTCCCTCCACTGACCAAACACTCTGTCTCTCCATAACAGATGTGAGGAGGACTCTATCTAGAGTCAATCCACGCAAGGCTGCAGGACCTGACAACATACCTGGTCTTGTGCTCAAAGAATGTGCCAGTCAACTGGCTGGTGTCCTCACAGACATCTTCAACACATCTCTGAGCCAGTCGTCAGCCCCAGCTTGCTTCAAGTCGACCACCATCATACCAGTGCAAAAGAAGTCATCAGTGACATGCCTGAATGACTACCGACCAGTTGCACTCATGCCAATCATAATGAAGTTCTTCGAAAAGTTAGTCATGTCACACATAAAGACTAATCTCCCTGCCTCCCTTGACCCTCTTCAGTTTGCATACCACTCAAACAGGTCAACTGAGGATGCCATATGCTCTGCCCTTCACCTCTCCCTGACACAACTGGATAAAAAAGACACACATGTCAGGATGCTATTCATAGACTTTAGCTCTGCCTTCAACACAATCATCCCTCCAAAGTTGGTTGTAAAACTGAGCAGGTTGGGCCTAAACACCACCCTCTGCAATTGGATCCTGGACTTCTTGACAGAGAGGCCCCAGTCAGTTCGGATGGGCTACAACACTTCCAGCATCATCACACTGAGCACTGGAGCACCGCAAGGCTGTGTGCTTAGTCCACTGCTGTTCACCCTGCTGACTCACGACTGCACAGCCACGCACAACACCAACCACATCATCAAGTTTGCGGATGATACTACGGTGCTGGGACTGATAAGCAGGGATGATGATAGAGCATACAGAGATGAGGTGAAATGGCTGTCTGCATGGTGTGAAGACAACAATCTATCTCTCAATGTCGACAAGACAAAAGAGATAATCGTGGACTTCAGAAAATCACATCCTGCCCACATCCCACTCAGCATCAACGGTTTAGATGTGTAGATTGTTAGGAGTACCAAGTTCCTCGGTGTGCACACAACTGAGGAACTTGCGTGGACACATAACACCTCATCATTAATCAAGAACGCCCAGCAGAGACTACACTTCCTAAAGCGGCTGAAGCAAGCACGTCTTCCCCCTTCCATCCTCACCATGTTCTACAGGGGCACCATTGAGAGTGTTCTGACCAGCTGTATCACGGTCTGGTATGGCAACTGCAACATATCTGACCACAAGTGCCTGCAAAGGATAGTGAAGAGAGCAGAGAACATTATTGGGGTGCCTCTCCCTTCACTACAGGACATATTTTACAAACGCTGTGTCCGCAAGGCCTGCAGCACTGAGCAGGACCCCCTAACACCCCTCACATGGACTTTTCACACTTCTGCCATCCAAGAGAAGATATTGCAGCATCAAAGCCAAATCTGCCAGGCTGCAGGAGAATTTTTACCCCCAAGCTGTTAGACTCCTTAACACCAGGCTGCCCCCGGGATCTTCTACAAGGCCTCAACCACCATTAAAAACAGAACTTTTATACATGAAAACCACTGTCCTGCAAAGACGAGTGTGCAGGTAGAGAAGAACTGAAAATCTCATACTGACCTTTAAGGACTTTGTCACTCTTTATCCTTCTGCTGTGAAACATTCTGACCTGTTATTGTTTACACACGTCTTAAACAACTATTATCATACACGGATCATTTCTGTATTATCTATATCTATTATTTATTATATTACATATCTTACACATCAATATTGCTGCTACTTCTTTGTCCTATCTTTGCACAATGCCTTGTCTTGTTTGTGTTTTAATTTTTAATCTTTTAATTTTTAAATTTGAATTCTATTCCCAATTTATTATTTGCACATCATGTTGTTACACTGTGGACCCTGAGCTTTGTAATTTCGTCTATCTGTATACTTGTATATGGTTGAGATGACAATAAATTTCACTTTGACTTTGACTAATTATTGTTCTTAACCGTTTATACTCACTTCCCATTAAGCTTAGGGCTGGTTTCAAAATCTTCCTTCTAACATATAAAACCTTAAATGGCCAAGGCCCTGCTTACCTATCTGCACTTATCTCATTACTTACAAAATGGACCACACATTAAGACCTCAAGATGCCAGTGTGCTAAAGTATCTAAAGATTAACAAAATTACAGCGGGAGATGGAGTTTTAGCTACAGGACCCCAAAGATGTCAGACAATCTGCCTGACTCTATAAGAGATGCCCCCTAATTCTTGTACTTTAATTACTACTCCTCTATTCTGTTTCTTTTCTCAGGGCCACTGCTTGCCTTCTAAGCTATTCGTCTGCCATTGGAAAGTCCTCTGAGATACTGGGAGACTTGGAATCAAAGGAAGGAAAAATTATGTCCTCATATGTGATGGCTCTGCACAGACTTTACTGTTGAATGATCAGGTGAGAGCAGACAGACAGTTGGCTGAGGTCTCCGGGACTTTGACTGCGTCAGGCCAGGCGCTGCAGACTGGAGATTTTGAATTCCTCTCCTCCGTTGTGAACTGGTCATAGTTAAATAATAATGTTAATGGACAAAAGTTAAGTTTTTAATTTATGTTATCAGATTGGGACTATTTTGTTTTACTCAGGGTATAAACAACACAGCAGTCTGAGCCTCCACTCAGTGAAGAGTACTGCAGAAAAATAAACTGAATTTGAATTGAGTAAAGTAATACATTTGGCTGGATATAATGGATGCTTATAATTTTGTTGTATTTTGCTCATACAAACAAGATAAACTAAACTTGGGGGCAATTAACATCAAAGCATTTTCATTTCCCACATTGTGTCAGGACATTAAAGCATCTTCTCTTTGAATCGTACCAGTAATCGGTCACCTTAAAATATCTGTGTAAATGAATCAAAAGACCAGGTAGTGGCTATGAAGGCTCGGGTTGTGTTGATTGTTTTATGGTTGATGCAAAAGAAGATCAAAAACTTTGAGCAAAGTCATCCATCATTCGGACTGGCAGCCAATCAAATGTGTGTGATATCACATATTTTGAAGCCCCAACTAACATAACATAAATATCTCTTGTCCAACGGACCAAAAATAGAAACTACAAAAAGGACAGGAGAGGACAAATCCGACGTCAGAACATGTGACTGTTTCATCTGAACATCAGTGAAAGTATCTTATGAATAACGGCAACTGCTAGATCAAAAGACACCCCAGGACAACTTCCAATCCTTGACATTCTTCATAAGCTTCTTCTAAAGACTGTATACTGTATATATATCCAGATGTTGCTATTTATATTTTCTTTTATACTTTCTTATACTGGTATTATTATTCTTTAAGTACCAAGTTGCTTTTAAATTTCTATATGTTTATATCTAGAGTGATTGAAGTAATAAAGTAAATATTAAGAGCACCTGGAGCAGTAGGAGATTACCGTACACTCTGATGACATTAGAAATAACAGAACGGTAAAAGTAAGACAGCCAAGGATGCTGACCCTTTATATGTTTACATATATTCTTGGAGACCAAAGTAATATTTAGGTCTGAGATATATCTAAGACTACATACGTTGTTCATGCCAAAGAAAAGTAAGTCTTTTAAAGTGCTAGGAAGTAATGGGCTGTGCATGCATCATTCATTTCACTTATGTGGTTATGGTCTGTGAGTGTGTGTGTCTATGTATGTGTGTGTTAATCTTAAGCTGCTAGAGTAACAAACCAAACTGATTTGAGGGTAATAGTAAAAAAATACAGCAATATTCCACACCAGGGGCCTCATGCATAACACCGTACGTAGAATTCATAGTAAAACATGGCATACGGACAAAAGCGGAAATGTTCGAACGCAAAGAAAATCCACATGCATAAATCTATTCATCCATCCATCCATCCATCCTCTTCCGCTTATCCGAGGTCGGGTCACGGGAGTTGCAGGTTGAGCAGAGAGGCCCAGACTTCCCTCTCCCCGGGCACTTCTTCTAGCTCTTCTGGGAGAATCCCAAGGCATTCCCAGGCCAGCTGAGAGACATAGTCCCTCCAGCGTGTCCTGGGTCTTCCCCGGGGCCTCCTCCCGGTTGGACGTGCCCGGAACACCTCACCAGAGAGGTGTCCAGGAGGCATCCTGATCAGATGCCTGAGCCACCTCATCTGACTCCTCTCGATGCGGTGGAGCAGCGGCTCTGCTCTGAGCTCCTCCTGGATGACTGAGCTTCTCACCCTGTCTTTAAGAGAAAGCCCAGACACCCTGCGGAGGAAACTCATTTCAGCCGCTTGTATTTGCGATCTCGTTCTTTCGGTCACTACCCAGAGCTCATGACCATAGGTGAGGGTAGGAACATAGATTGACTGGTAAATTGAGAGCTTTGCCTTACGGCTCAGCTCCTTTTTCACCATAACAGATGGATGCAGAGCACGCATCACTGCGGATGCCGCACCGATCCGCCTGTCGATCTCACGCTCCATTCTCCCCTCACTCGTGAACAAGACCCCGAGATACTTGAATTCCTCCACTTGGGGCAGGATCTCGCTCCCAACCCTGAGAGGGAACTCCACCTTTTTCTGGCTGAGGACCATGGTCTCGGATTTGGAGGTGCTGATTCTCATCCCAGCCGCTTCACACTCAGCTGCGAACCGATTCAGAGAGAGCTGAAGATCATGGCTTGATGAAGCAAACAGGACAACATCATCTGCAAAAAGCAGTGATCCAATCCTGAGTCCACCAAAATGGACCCCATCAACACCCTGGCTGCACCTAAAAATTCTGTCCATAAAAGTTATGAACAGAATCCGTGACAAAGGGCAGACCTAGCGGAGTCCAACTCTCATTGGAGAGGTCAGCAGCGCACCATCCCCATCATATACAGTGTTGACACTGCACTGCTTCCCCATCCTGAGACACCGGACGGTGGACCAGAATCTCCTCGAAGCCGTCCGAAAGTCGTTCTCCGTGGCCTCCCCAAACTCCTCCCATGCCTGAGTTTTTGATTCAGCAACCACCGAAGCTGCATTCCGCTTGGCATGTCGGTACCTATTAGCTGCCTCCAGAGTCCCACAGGACAAAAGGGTCCGGTAGGACTCCTTCTTCAGCTTGACAGGCACCGACCAACTTACGGCCACAGCTCCGGTCAGCCGCCTCAACAATAGAGGCACGGAACATGGCCCATTCGGACTCAATGTCCTCCACCTCCCTCAGGACGTGGTCGAAGTTCTGCTGGAGGTGGGAGTTGAAGCTACTTCTGACAGGGGACTCTGCCAGACGTTCCCAGCAGACCCTCACAACACATTTGGGCCTGAGGAAGGCTACCCTCTCGTCCACCGGGGTAAACCCCAATGTACAGGCTCCAAGTTGGGGGGCAATAAGTATGCCCACACCTGCTCGGCGCCTCTCACCGGTGGCAACTCCAGAGTGGTAGAGAGTCCAGCCCCTCTCAAGGAGATTGGTTCCAGAGTCCAAGCTGTGCGTTGAGGTGAGCCCGACTATATCTAGCCGGAACCTCTAAACCTCGCGCACTAGCTCAGGCTCCTTCCTCTTCAGAGAGGTGACATTCCACGCCCCAAGAGCCAGTTTCTGTAGTCGAGGATCAGACCGCCAAGGTCCCCGCCTTCGGCCACTACCCAACTCACAGATACATAAATCTGTGCTTCGGCAACTTCCATGTTCTTCCGCTCCATAAATCCCGGTCAGCGTGAAAAGTAACGCATGCGTGCACGCGCCTGCTGCCCCACCTCAACTCCTCCCAGAATTACGCCTCTTTGAATATGCAAATCAATAAAAACAGCCCTTAAGCTCCGTGTTCTATGAAAAGACAATGGCAAAAGCACAGGGGAAAACAGAAGAATTTGGAGGCAAAGAAAAATGTACTATTTGTTGGTTTAAACAGTGGTATAAACAACAAAAGGAAGTTGATCGAGTGACATAGAGTATCGGAGAAACTCAAAATCTCAAGTTCACAAAGTCGCACAGTGCACAAAATAAAAAAGAAGTTGTCAGATATCAAAGTTGCCGTGAAAAGGTGACTTGTAGCCCACCGTCTGAGTGTCATATGAAAGCTTATTAGGGTACAGAGGTAAAAAAATAAGGGACAGAGTGAGAAGAAAGCTTGAAATGTCAACTTTAATATCGAAATTTCCACTTTAATCACATAGTTTATTTTGTCATTAAAGTAGAACATCATAAACTTCATCATTAAATTGTTTAATTAACCAGTTTCTCAAATCCCATCGTAATTAAAGTCGCACGTTAAATGATTTGTTTTGTATTTGTTCTTCTATGTGCACTATGTGTGTGAATCACTACGTGCTTCTTAAACGGGCTTTCTCTTCCTCCTACAGGACACAGAATCCATTACATTCATGATATTACAGATCTCTGAATTATTTAAATACTGAGATGCATACTTGGTATCATTTTCATGATGATAGGAGTTAAAGCATGTTATTAAAATGGGAACACGGTGGCGCAGTGATAGTGATGAGCTGGCACTCAAATCAGATTGTTCCTGCCTCAAAAAAGATGCTTGCTGTGCCGTGCGCAACCTTCGATGAAATAATTTATTGCAGCAGTACTGTCTCTTTCAAACGTACTAACCTCCAATTCCTGTCCTTCCTTTTCTTTCTCCAATTACCCAATCTCCACACAATAAGCTCTGCAATAGACGTTAAGCCATCTGTAAGCTGAGAATGCCAATTCTTCAAAACATTTAAGGAATGTATTCAGCCCCAGCAAGAATACAGTGCGAGGCAGGAACAATCCCTGAAATGGAGCGCCATCTCCTAGCTAGCACTGCGGCACAGTC